>NC_048570.1:77745437-78045437 GCF_013265735.2 Oncorhynchus mykiss | reverse complement strand
CCATTCCTCCTTGCAAAACAGCTCGAGCTCAGTGAGGTTGGATGGAGAGCATTTGTGAACAGCAGTTTTCAGTTCTTTCCACAGATTCTCGATTGGATTCAGGTCTGGACTTTGACTTGGCCATTCTAACACCTGGATATGTTTATTTTTGAACCATTCCATTGTAGATTTTGCTTTATGTTTTGGATCATTGTCTTGTTGGAAGACAAATCTCCGTCCCAGTCTCAGGTCTTTTGCAGACTCCATCAGGTTTTCTTCCAGAATGGTCCTGTATTTGGCTCCATCCATCTTCCCATCAATTTTAACCATCTTCCCTGTCCCTGCTGAAGAAAAGCAGGCCCAAACCATGATGCTGCCACCACCATGTTTGACAGTGGGGATGGTGTGTTCAGCTGTGTTGCTTTTACGCCAAACATAATGTTTTGCATTGTTGTCAAAAAGTTCCATTTTGGTTTCATCTGACCAGAGCACCTTCTTCCACATGTTTGGTGTGTCTCCCAGGTGGCTTGTGGCAAACTTTAAACAACACTTCTTATGGATATCTTTAAGAAATGGCTTTCTTCTTGCCACTCTTCCATAAAGGCCAGATTTGTGCAATATACGACTGATTGTTGTCCTATGGACAGAGTCTCCCACCTCAGCTGTAGATCTCTGCAGTTCATCCAGAGTGATCATGGGCCTCTTGGCTGCATCTCTGATCAGTCTTCTCCTTGTATGAGCTGAAAGTTTAGAGGGACGGCCAGGTCTTGGTAGATTTGCAGTGGTCTGATACTCCTTCCATTTCAATATTATCGCTTGCACAGTGCTCCTTGGGATGTTTAAATCTTGGGAAATCTTTTTGTATCCAAATCCGGCTTTAAACTTCTTCACAACAGTATCTCGGACCTGCCTGGTGTGTTCCTTGTTCTTCATGATGCTCTCTGCACTTTTAACGGACCTCTGAGACTATTACAGTGCAGGTGCATTTATACGGAGACTTGATTACACACAGGTGGATTGTATTTAACATCATTAGTCATTTAGGTCAACATTGGATCATTCAGAGATCCTCACTGAACTTCTGGAGAGAGTTTGCTGCACTGAAAGTAAAGGGGCTGAATAATTTTGCACGCCCAATTTTTCAGTTTTTGATTTGTTAAAAAAGTTTGAAATATCCAATAAATGTCATTCCACTTCATGATTGTGTCCCACTTGTTGTTGATTCTTCACAAAAAAATACAGTTTTATATCTTTATGTTTGAAGCCTGAAATGTGGCAAAAGGTCGCAAAGTTCAAGGGGGCCGTTCAAGGCACTGTATCTTCTGATATTCCTCTTACTTTTTGCAGACCATTTTACCCACATTAGGAAGGTGGTTGGATCTCAGTCAATAGGAATAGGAGGGGACTTTGATGGAGCTTCTAAGTAAGAACCTTTACCTCAGAGTAACAGCAGCACATTCAGCGTTGGTTCATTAATACAGCCATGTTATGCTCCAGCTTGAATGCTATCAGAATGACTAACTTTTTTGTAAGCAGACTGGTAACAGATAGCAGCTGCATTTTAAGTGGCCTGAGGGTTTGAGTAATACATAGCCTGTTATGTTCTACTGTCTGAAGGTTTCCTCTTGGATTAGAGGATGTGTCCAAGTATCCCGCTCTGATCCAGGAGCTGCTGAAGAGACACTGGACAGAGAACGAGTTGTCCGGGGTCCTCAGACACAACTTCCTACGTGTGTTCAAGGAGGTCGAGAAAGTGAGTGCTAAATGAACAAAAGCTCTGTGTTTTTGCTCGTTATAAAGGCTCAATGCTACAGTGTGAGTATTGTATCAAAGCCATCAAAACACCTGCAGTAGTAACATCAAAGGAATGAATGGAATGAAAGGCATCTCTGTCTGGGACTGAATGTCCATCTGAGTACTTTGTGGTATGAAGGGAACTGAGAACTGGAAAAAGAGCCGTGTATAGTGCATGGAAAATCCCACTTGTTTTTTCTTGTTCAGTAGAGTCACTGTCACAGCATCATAACACAGTGTAAACTTCTCTCTCCCTCCCTCCCCCAGGAGCGTGACAGGCAGAAAGCGAAAGGAACTCTCCCCAGTGAAGCTCAGATCGACTTGACTGGGGTTCAGAACCCCTGCAGACTGGTACTCAGGCGACCTGACCACCAGACGACAAAGATGGAACAGATGTACTCCAAGGGCCACAGTGAACTGGTGGTCCCCAGGAGTCTGGTCTGGACCATGGTTATACTAATCTCCTGCCTCTGTGTCCTGATGGACCATTAAGACTATAATATGGCCTGGATTCAATCAGATCCAGCGGTAACCCACATTGACCGATATCCTGATAGCGGATGTTTTGGCAGTATTGGAGGTGTAGCTGCAGTGTGAACTGACAAATAAGTGTGTGGCTGCTCTTTTGTCTCACCAACCACTCCCTTCCTTATTATCCCTACACATTAGATGTTCAAAACGACAATAGAAAGTGCAGGCTCTATCGACAATAGATATTATGAAATGCATGTTTTCATGTTAATATGGATGGCGGGATTTGTCAGTCTATGTAGACAATAGACCATTACGCATTAGAGTGTTTGAACTTGTAATGTGGCTACATGAACTTCTAATGCGGCTGCATGGGATTTGTCGGATATAAAGTCGGTGTGGTTTAATTTCATTCAATGACAGAGTCTGCATAATGTAACATAAGTAGTAGCTCTAACGCAGTTCCACCTTCAACACTGGCAAAACAACCGGATGTCGGCTAGCACGGATCTGATAGAATTTAGCCCTTAGTGTTACTAAACTAGCAGTGCTTGACTTGCGCAGGAGCCCACTGGAACTGTGTACCGGCACCTCAAATTCTCTACTGCTTGAGCTCGTTTTACTCTTATGGAATATTAGCTCAAAAGTATAGTGGAGCTCCTGCACCTAAATATAAACAGTACTTGCACCCAAAATGAGTACCGGAACCTATTTAGTAGTACTACTAGTGTTGTATTACAATACACTATCCACTACAAACATGTTTCTCCGACAGTGACAAGCTTTAACGTGTTTACTGTGTCACTTGCTTACATGTGATCTTTCCTACAAAGATCTTTATCTCATTTTTAGTTTTGGTCATTTTGACCTTGAAGGAGTTGTATATTTACACAAAGCTCTGCACACACTTGATACTATATTACATTGAGTTTAATGTAAAAATCACTTTTAACTTTTTTTTTTACATATCTCATTCTAAAAATATCTCTGTGTTATGTTTGTTTAATGATACGATCAAGGCCACAAGGTCATACTGAGGCCTTTACAAACTATCTTTATTTCTCTGAGGACACCAGAGACACCATCAGACAAACTTGAGTTTCACAATGAAACTATTTCATAGAAAGTGACGATTTCATCTTAAAATTAACATTAATGTAACATTTCCTCACAAGGGTGTACAGTGAAACAGTATGTAACATGTTAATATACTGTAATGCCTCCTACAGTCATCTCAGGAATGTTGCATTCTGTATTCATAGGTTATATCGTATTTATTTTGCCTTTCTCTTAAGTAAATAATTATTTGTGTTTTCTGTTTTTCTACCATCTTATTTTATGAACACATTGATATATCTGAAGTCAAGATGATTCATTTTCCTATTCAACTAGAATTGAACTATGATTTTATTGCTAAGTTCAGATAAATACTCTTCGCCTTTACAGCTCTTGCAGTCTACAGGAAAGAAAAGGAAATGTGTGCATATGCTACTCTGTTCAGTTGCCCCTGTAAGTCGTCTTCATACCTATAATAAAGACTTTTGTACAGAAATAGTAGATTCAATGTAATGTATAATTGTCAATTATTTAAAACCTCTTCTCTTTCAACAATTACAAATAATAATCCAGTAAAATTATGTTTCGATACAATCTCTGGAACCACATTTACAAGCCCTCTCTGTGCCATCTGTTGAAATACCCCAACGGGCATTTTATTATCTACAATACGAAAAATCTTATCCTCATCGGGGGAAGGTTGAGAAAATAAATAAGAAAATAAATACAAAAGTTACTATTCCACCAACCATAAAAAGGTTGTGAAAAAAGAACTCAAATTGGCACTCTACACAGATGCCTTCATAAGGACCACCCAAGACTGTGCTATCTGGCAAGCTAATCCTTGATGAGGGAAAGCCCACCATAACTTATTTTCTGCAAACAACACAAATACTGACTCAGTCGAACATAGAACATTCATGTTTGATGGATGTATGTGTAAAAGTAGCAGTTGTTAATGGTCTCCTATTGCAGAAATAGGTTTGTGAATGACCCAAGCTTTAGTTGCCTTGGCAATAAGGGATTCATGAGGGAATTATAGCATGTAATCTATAAAAGCTACTGTCCTCATGGAAGGCAATACATTCCGCAGAAATGCCAGACAAATTATTATTGCTTTCTGTGGTCCTCAAATTCCACAATAAAAGTCCTCTTAATTCCATCATTAATTGGCGCAGTTTGTATGTACTGTATGTTGAGGATCGGCTGGATGCTGCTGCCGGTGCTGCAGTGCCCCCGGTGATCGGGGTGGAATGTCTCCTGTCGAGGCAGTGTCGTGACCTGTGACCCGAGTGGTTTCTGATAGGTCAGGAGTAGATAGTGATGACCTCTCGTCCTCCTCCTCTCACCAGCAGCACTCTCTCCAGACCTTCCGTCAGCACCTCCAGAAACTCCATATCTGGGCCAGAGTTAAGCACTGTTATAACCAGCAAATCTGCATCACTGCACCTGCGATTACATCTGCAAATCTGTGTACGCAACAGATTTGATGTTCAGCTTAAAAGCCAGTCGTCTTTCATCTCGGGTCACATTGCCAAATCTTTTGTGTATGCTGGCTGGCCATCTACCCCTACTCATTCTTTCACCTTTTACACAACTCATGCTACACTCAACCCCAAATTACACTCCCCAAATTACACTCCCTAACCACATAATGAGCCCTAAAACATTGTCCTAAAAAATTAAATATTGTACCACACAGACCTCTAAGACCAGTGTTGTCCAGTACAATGAGAGCGGCTGTTAGTGAAGGATACAGTTCTCATCTCCGTCTGTGTTGCGTGGCGGCCCCGGCATGTTGAGCAGCACCAGGCGAGCATCATGGGACTTGTTGACAATCACCTCGTTCAGCTTCACTGCTGTGTGCATCCGCCGCACATTGGACTGGTCCCTGGGACACAACCACATACAGATGTTACAAATGCAATCCAGAACATTCAATTATTTAAAGGGATAGTTCACCCAAATTACACATTGGTTTCCTTACCCCGTATGTAGTCTATGGACAACGAATGACAGCAATCCAGTTTCCCTGGCTCTGTTTCCACATGCTCACGTCATGGGACCGATATTATAATTGTTCACTCATCGTGTCCAAATCATCTGAAAGTATCTACAATTGATTTTGAACCTCAAAAAAATACCTTATAGAAGTTTTGAACATGATGCGCACAAAATGTGAATATTGGTCCCATGATTTTAATGAGATTTGTGCCACAAATGCTAAAACGTTAGTATGTGGAAAAGGTGCCAAGGAAACTATACCAAAGCATGTATTGCTGTCATACCTTGTACATAGACTGCTTACAGGGTAAGAAATCCAATATGTCATTTTGTAATTTGGGTGAACTATCCCTTTAACAATGCATTGGAATAATGTTCAGATATCCAACAGTGGACAGCATGAACCAACTCAGTCATAAAGCAGAAAGACATCAAGTGCAGTTCACATAACAAAGCACACCCCACCCCGCCATCCAATCCATTGCATGGAATTTACAGACTGAGTGATCAGAATAACATATCATTAAAAGGAATTTACAGACAGAGTGATCAGATTAACATATTACTCGCAGGAATCTACAGACAAAGTGATCAGAATAAAATCATTAAAAGGAATTTACAGACAGAGTGATCAGATTAACATATTACTCACAGGAATTTACAGACAGAGTGATCAGAATAACACATCACTCAAAGGATGAACAATTCTCTGTCTGCAAGATGACAGATGAAGAAAAGAGAGAGGAGATGAGGAGGAGAGAGTAAAGAAGGAAGACTAGCGAGAGTGGAATACCTCAGATGGGGCCGGATGGAGATTTTCCTAACCATGTGAAAGGCCTGGGGGTTTTCCAAGTCAGATCACGTATCTCAAGAAAAACTCCTGGCCTTCCAATAGACCAACAACAAGTGACTCACGGTTTGAGGCTCATGAGTTCTCTGAAGTTTTCTGGTGCATTGTTCCTGTTCCTCCTCTCTGCCTCGTACTTCTCCTTGGTCCAGGTCATCTGGATCTTATCAGCTACAGGCTCCACCACCTCCTCCTCCTCGTCTGAGTACAGGCTGCCCATACGGATCAGAGAGTGTCTGTCCTTTACCAGCTGGGCCTATAGGGGGCAGAGTGCAGGGGATACAATGTCATAATGTCCATACTAGAGTGACTTGAAATGCATGGCTATACATTGCTTCATTTAATTATAGTGTAGATACACTAAATATACAAAAGTATGTGGACACCCCTTCAAATTAGTGGATTTGGCTATTTCAGCCACACCCGTTGTGGACAGTTGTATACTCGAGCACACAGCCATGCAATCTCCATAGACAAACCTTTGCAGTAGAATGACCTTACTGAAGAGCTCAGTGACTTTCAACGTGGCACCGTCATAGGATGCCACCTTTCCAACAAGTCAATCCGCCCTGCTAGAGCTGCCCCGGTCAACTGTAAGTGGTGTTATTGTGAAGTGGAAACATCTAGGAGAAACAATGACTCAGCTGCGAAGTGGTAGGTCACACAAGCTCACAGAATGGGATCGTCGTCCTCGGTTGCAACTCTCACTACCGAGTTCCAAACTGCTTCTGGAAGCAACGTCAGCACAATAACTGTTTGTTGGGAGCTTCATGAAATGGGTTTCCATGGCCGAGCAGCAGCACACAAGCCTAAGATCACCATGCGCAATGTCGAGCATCGGCTGGAGTGGTGTAAAGCTCACCGCCATTGGACTCTGGAGCAGTGGAAATGTGTTCTCTGGAGTGATGAAACACGCTTCACCATCTGGTAGTCCAACGGACAAATCTGGGTTTGGCGGATGCCAATGAGAATGCTACCTGCCCCAACTGTAAAGTTTGGTGGAGGAGGAATAATGGTCTGGGGTTGTTTTTCATGGTTTGGGCTGGGCCCCTTAGTTCCAGTGAAGGGAAATATTAATGTTACAGCATACAATGACATTCTAGATGATTCTGTGCTTCCAACTTTGTGGCAACAGTTTGTGGAAGGCCCTTTCCTGTTTCAGCATGACAAAGCAAGGTCCTTACAGAAATGGTTTGTTGAGATCAGTGTGGAAGAACTTGACTGGCCTGTATAGAGCCCTGACCTCAACCCCATCAAACACCTTTGGGATGAATTGGAACGCCGACTGTGAGCCAGGCCTAATCGCCCAACATCAGTGCCCGACCTAACTAATGCTTGTGGCTGAATGGAAGCAAGTCCCTGCAGCAATGTTCCATCATCTAGTGGAAAGCCTTGCCAGAAGACTGGAGGCTGTTACAGTACCAAAGGGGGGACCAACTCCATATTAATGCCCATGATTTTGCAATGAGATGTCCGACGAGCAGGTGTCCACATTCTTTTGGTCATGTAGTGTATTGGTTCCCAGCCCCAGATTAAACCTAAACCAGCTCAATATGTCCTTCACTGTGGTCCACAACTATTGTTATGTATGTTTGGTCTGACAGGTGTAATTCTGTGGATGTTGTTGATGTGTAATAGGTACCTCTCTTTCTCTCTCTGCGCTGGACAGCCTCATCTGTCTGAGCATCTGAGACCTCTGCTCCATCATCAGAGTCCTCTCATACGTGTAGGCCGAGATGTCGCTGTCATGCTGAAATTATTAATATGGTAGTATGTAAATACCAGACCTTTGAAAACACTAAGGGGAGAGAAGTGATTTAAAAATGGAAACTCTTAGTTGGATTGCATGTTTGACTCCTGGCATGAGGGACTTCTCTCCCCATCTCCACCATAATGACATAATTAGATTTAAGGAGGTTCATCTCTCACCGTCTCCACCATCATTACATAATTAGCTTTAAGGAAGAACATCTCACACCATTTCCACCACCTCCACCTCTGCCTCTATTCTCAGCTGGTACAGAAACGTAGCCAGGTCCTTCTTCATCTGAATACTGTTGTCATCCATCTGGGCCACAGTGAAGATACGCATCTTACACTTCCTCCAAACCTGAAACACACACCATGGTAAGAATGGAGTAGTCTAGCAGTTAAGAGCATTGGGCCAGTAACTGAAAGGTTTCTGGTTCCAATCCCTGAGCCGACTAGGTGAAAAATCTGCCCATGTGCCCTTGAGCACTTAACCCTAATTGCTCCTGTAAGTCACTCTGGACAAGAGCTCTGCTAAAATGTAAATGTAGATCCTTTTTTAATTTTTAAAAATTTGAGCCCCTTTCCTCCCCAATTGTTAGTAGTTACTATCTTGTCTCATTGCTACAACTCCCATACGGGCTCGGGAGAGATGAAAGTCGAAAGCCATGAGTCCTCCGAAACACAACCCAACCAAGCCGCACTGCTTCTTAACACAGCGCGCATCCAACCCGGAGGCGCGCATCCAACCTGGCACCAGGTTAGCGCGCACTGCACCCGGCCCGCCACAGGTGCGCGATGAGACAAGGATACCCCTACCGGCCAAACCCTCCCTAACCCGGACGACGCTAGGCCAATTGTGCGTCGCCCCACGGACCTCCCGGTCGTGGCCGGCTGCGACAGAGCCTGTGCGTGAACCCAGCGTCTCTGGTGGCACAGCGCCCTAGACCACCGCACCACCCGGGAGGCCCTGTAGATCCTTTTCTGACCAACAAATCCATTCTTCTTTAGTCTCTCTCAAGTCATGGTGGCCAAACAGTAAATGCTCCCAGAGTTTCTGCATTGATGTGCGCGGGACTTTACCTTGTGCTGTTTGAGCAGGAAAGGTAGCAGCATGAGCATTCCTCCGTCATGGACGATCCACCACACATCGATGGTGCCTTCTGTGAAGCGTTCGTGGTTGCTGGGGTAGAAGGAAACATTCTTGGGCACCATCAGAGCCAGGTGGGCTGCTGTGGTACAGCGGACTGTGTCTGTGGGGAGGGGCACAGAGAGCTAAATATGTTCACTTTGTGTAATATGTAATGTAATACAATTCAATGCTGATGCTATCAGTTAACTAAAGAGTCAGCACGTAATGTTTCAAATACCATACAGGCTGAAGGACAGTCCACCAAACCAATAGAAACATAGAGATGGCCAATGCTCTCATGGAGAAACTGGGATGAGGTTATTGTTAGGAATTTTATGAATAATGACTAAACAATATCTACATTTTAAATATAACTATAACTAATTAAACTTATACTCTGTTTTATTATATCTGATTAATAATATTAATTCATAAGGAAGGGATTGTGGAGCATGAAACAGGGGGTAATTAAATAAAATAAATACCATTCCAGCCAGGTTGGAGAAGACTGGAAGTGTTTTTTTTTAAGAAAGCAAAAAGGGTCGTTAACCTATGGTTGAACCGACTCAACTTAGCTCTGGGATGTTTAGATAAGGCAGAGAGTGTTTTCCTGGGTTTTCCATTATCTGGAACTGTCTTCTAAATAGTGATGGATGAAGGTGAAGATTCCAGAAGTTAAGTGTGTGTCTGGAGTGAGTGAGCTAGTGGGTTGGAATGAACTTTTCAACTTGTTGGGTCCTGGTTGATAGGAGGAAAAACGTTTTATAACCTATGACGTCATATTTTGTATATAAATGGTTGTTCGTGGCTACATGGCAGCGCACTCCGAGAATAAATACTATTATCTAATTTTGATAAGACTGGCCTCTGTCTATTTTATGCAAATAGGAATCTTACAAATTCTTATAAAATAGACTGAGTGATTTAATTAATGTATAATTAATAGGAATTATGAAATTCCAGTGACAGTTATGGTTTGGAATATTATTATGGGAACGGGTCAGATCCATGTGTAGGACCAGGCTAGTTTACAGTAAATCAGTGTCTTACGAATGAATGTCTTCCATGCGCGGGGGTCTTCACTTTGCCTCCAGCCGTAGGGCCATCCCATCACCACTGTGTTGTGCTTCATGCCCCCCAGGCCACATGACTGGATCAGGTGGGCAATGCCCTCCCTCACCTTGGACGCCACAACCACCTGGCAGAAACCCTTCACCCGCTCGATCTCCATCATGTTCTTTACGGCCTGACGAGGTTGAGCAGACAATGCAGGTAATCATGAAGCTGGCAATAAACTCACTTATTCTTATTGGCACAGAGGAGACAACAGAAATTCGATCTCTTTCTTATAGCTTTATAAAGTGGACTGTATGACCTAGCGAGGAAGTTAACAGCCTTCAAACAATCCTGAACTGATTCAATAAAGCTACAGTACGGCAACATGTATTTTCCTTGTACACACATTAGGCTATCGGATAAATAAGTTACAGCTCTATCCCTACCTGTTCAGAGGCCTGTGTTTCTCCGTAGCTGTCCAGGAACTGTCCCTGGATGACAGAGCCCACTATGGTCAGGCCCTTCCCTGCCTTCAGCTGGGAGACAAAGGTCAACAGACGGGGATACTTCACATGGAGGTCCTCATCCAGCTTCAACAGCACCAGGACCTGGGGCCTGGAGAGTGGAGGGGCAAGAGAGACAAAGAACATGAGAATCTACCTGGAAGTACTAATAAACAACTACAAAACAACAGTAAAAACTGTAGAGTGTTAGAAAGTACAGAATGTATGAAGAGGAAAAGGTAGTTATGCATATCTGAAGTTGGAGATACCGGATATCTAAGACTATGGACGAGGAAGGATGTTTACCTCCAGTTTTTAGTGTGAGGTGGTCCATGCTCCAGCCGTAGCAGAGAGTAGCGCGCAGCACTGAGGGACAAACCTCGTATCCCATCTCCCCACTCCTTCTCCGCTCTGAGAGAGAGACAGAGAGAGTGACAGCATCAGAATATATACTCTGGCCTAAATAGCTAACTCATACATTGACCCAATGATATCCAATTATGATATGAAATGGATAAGAGTCCAGACATACCCCTGGTACTCAATGTACTTGTAGATCATGCCAGCGATGCACATGGCCACGATGGCATAATACCAGGAGGAGATGAACATCAGAGCCAGACACATACTCATACCCAGAAAAGACAGAGCCCTGTGGGGGAAACACACAGATATACTGTAGTACTCTTTATACTATACTATTGGACACATGAAAGGAGATCACCAGTTGTGGTCATTCCAAAAAGCACCCACAGATCTTACAAAGCTCAGTACCCTCTTAGCAAAGAAGCCAAAAAGGGTATCATTCCCATAGTGCATTAGTTGCGCTCTGGTTCTCTGCCCGAATTTGCCCTGTAAACACACCAATTTTACCTGTTAGGAAACCATCTGGTGAATATCATTTTGTGCAAGACCTTAGAATAATAAACAATGCTGTACATGCTAGAGCACCCCTGGTGCCTAACACTGTTACCATTTTATCCCAGGTGCCTCCAGGTAGTTTGTTTTTTAGTAATTGATTTAGCTCATGCTTTCTTTCTTTCTTATCTTCTCTTGTTTTGTTGATCCTGGAGGCAGTGTTTTGGTTCAGTATGTTGACCATTTGTTGGTTTGCTCACAATCAGAAGAGATATGACACGAGGACACTCAGGCATTGTTGATTTCTTTTGGCAGAAAATGGTCATAAAGTTTCCCCCAGTAAGATGCAATTATGCCAGTTAAATATTTGGGTCATGACATCACTTCTGAGGGTCACGCCCTCTCCACTGGTAGATTAGAGGCAATTAATAAGTTCAACCGCTGCAGGATTGTAGTTATGGGAGAAAGATGGAGGCAAGTGAAGCTGTGGTCTGGACTGGTGAGATGTTCTGATATTGTGGCAAAGTCTCTTCTAACCGTACATATGCCCCATGTGGTGGAGGCAATTATTAAACAGGCAAAAACGGCTCATTTGATGTCCGCGAGACTGCTAAGACTATCAGAACATTCTTAACCCTTCAACTCTTCTCCCTGCAGCAGAAACCGGTGAAGACCATGACTGTGATTTAGCTATTGAAGCTGACTGTAGCTCTAGGTTGGACTTGAGAGACACCCCATTAGACAATCCAGACTTTTAGTTTTTTTGTAGATGGGTCTGCCCAGAGAAACGAAAAAGGGAATCAATTAGTTGGTTATGCTGTTGGACTGTTTTGGAAACTGTGGAAAGTTCTCGACTCCCCTCACACGTATCTTCCCAGGCAGCAGAACTATTTGGCATGACTATAGCTTCTATTTTGCTCAGTTAACATTTACACTGATAGTAGATCTGAGTTCGGTGTTGTGCATGATTTTGGAACATTGTAGAGGATTGCACAAAGTAGAGATTGCACAAAGTAGAAATTTCACAAAGTAATCTTGTTTTGTCTCTCTTAGAGGCGGTCCAGGTGCACTCCTCTGTTTCTGTAATCAAGTGTCAGGAGCATTCTTCCTCTAATGACAACATTCCTCTGGGGAACACTAACGCTGACCACGCTGCTAAATTGGCCGATTTCTCTTCTGTTTCCAGCTCCTTCACATAGCAGCAGTTCCAGCTTCCACTAACCCTTTCTCTGTTAATGACTCTGCAGGCAACGGCTGATGCATCAGAGAAGGACGCCTCGGGTGTATGGCTGGATGAGTGGAGCAGACCAGCCATGCCCCGCTGTACTTTCCAATTCCTTGCCAAATTGTCACATGGTCAAAAAGAGGGATGGTGGATCCTGTAAATAAATGAATAAATAAGGGAAAGGGGGATACGTAGTCAGTTGTACACCTGAATGCATTCAACTGAAATGTGTTTTCCGCATTTAACCCAACCCCTCTGAATCAGAGAGGTGCGGGGGGCGGATATTGGTGTACAGTAGGTTTTACTGTGCTTGCAGGACATTTCTCTGGTGGTGGGGTTGTACAATGTTTGATTTGCATGACTAACAATGTTGAACCAAACTCTGAAAACAAACTTGTTTAAACTAATTGGTGAAACAAGCCTGACATGGGTAAAGGTGCTTCCATTGGCACTGAGTATGAGGGGCAGATCCCACACAGTCACTGGTCTCTCTCCACACGAGATGCTGACTGGCCATCCCACGAGGATGACTAATACACCTTTTCTCAAGAACAGATTGTCACTGCAAGAAATGGAGGAAGACATGGTTGAGAATTGTGTCACCCTTAACAGTGTTCCTAAGAGACGTTTGCCCCGGGTGAAGGTGTCTTTGCCGAACTTGGCAGGTGGAGCTCAGCACTATTTCAACCCAGGTGATTGTGTGGTGGTCAAAGACTTCAGGAGAGAGAGTTGGAAGGACCTCTGTTGGAGAGTGCCGTACCAAGTTCTTCTGACAGAGGGTGAGATGAGTCCTGAGCCAAAATGACCAACACAGGCCTAGAGTAGTGCAGAAGAGGGTGAGATGAGTCCTGAGCCAAAGGGACCAACGCCAGCCCGGAGTAGTGGCCCAGAAGTAGATGGTCATTGGAGAAGGAGAACCCTGCTGGGCCCTCATAACCAAGAGGACTGATGGAATGGCCACTACCAAGTGTTCTGATGAGTATGACTGTCTAAAGGGTCTGGGAAATAAAGCCTCAGTGTTCTGATGAGTATGACTGTCTAAAGGGTCTGGGAAATAAAGCCTCAGTGTTCTGATGAGTATGACTGTCTAAAGGGTCTGAGAAATAAAGCCTCAGTGTTCTGATTAGTATGACTGTCTAAAGGGTCTGGGAAATAAAGCCTCAGTGTTCTAATGAGTATGACTGTCTAAAGGGTCTGGGAAATAAAGCCTCAGTGTTCTGATGAGTATGACTGTCTAAAGGGTCTGGGAAATAAAGCCTCAGTGTTCTGATGAGTATGACTGTCTAAAGGGTCTGAGAAATAAAGCCTCAGTGTTCTGATGAGTATGACTGTCTAAAGAATCTGGGAAATAAAGCCTCAGTGTTCTGATGAGTATGACTGTCTAAAGAATCTGGGAAATAAAGCCTCAGTGTTCTGATGAGTACGACTGTCTAAAGGGTCTGGGAAATAAAGCCTCAGTGTTCTGATGAGTATGACTGTCTAAAGGGTCTGGGAAATAAAGCCTCAGTGTTCTGATGAGTATGACTGTCTAAAGAATCTGGGAAATAAAGCCTCAGTGTTCTGATGAGTATGACTGTCTAAAGGGTCTGGGAAATAAAGCCTCAGTGTTCTGATGAGTATGACTGTCTAAAGGGTCTGAGAAATAAAGCCTCAGTGTTCTGATGAGTATGACTGTCTAAATGGTCTGGGAAATAAAGCCTCAGTGTTCTGATGAGTATGACTGTCTAAAGGGTCTGGGAAATAAAGCCTCAGTGTTCTGATGAGTACGACTGTCTAAAGGGTCTGGGAAATAAAGCCTCAGTGTTCTGATGAGTACGACTGTCTAAAGGGTCTGGGAAATAAAGCCTCAGTGTTCTGATGAGTATGACTGTCTAAAGGGTCTGAGAAATAAAGCCTCAGTGTTCTGATGAGTATGACTGTCTAAAGGGTCTGGGAAATAAAGCCTCAGTGTTCTGATGAGTATGACTGTCTAAAGGGTCTGGGAAATAACGCCTCAGTGTTCTGATGAGTATGACTGTCTAAAGGGTCTGGGAAATAAAGCCTCAGTGTTCTGATGAGTATGACTGTCTAAAGGGTCTGGGAAATAAAGCCTCAGTGTTCTAATGAGTATGACTGTCTAAAGGGTCTGGGAAATAAAGCCTCAGTGTTCTGATGAGTATGACTGTCTAAAGGGTCTGGGAAATAAAGCCCCAGTGTTCTAATGAGTATGACTGTCTAAAGGGTCTGAGAAATAAAGCCTCAGTGTTCTGATGAGTATGACTGTCTAAAGGGTCTGAGAAATAAAGCCTCAGTGTTCTGATGAGTATGACTGTCTAAAGGGTCTGAGAAATAAAGCCTCAGTGTTCTGATGAGTATGACTGTCTAAAGGGTCTGGGAAATAAAGCCTCAGTGTTCTGATGAGTATGACTGTCTAAAGGGTCTGGGAAATAAAGCCTCAGTGTTCTGATGAGTACGACTGTCTAAAGGGTCTGGGAAATAAAGCCTCAGTGTTCTGATGAGTACGACTGTCTAAAGGGTATGGGAAATAAAGCCTCAGTGTTCTGATGAGTACGACTGTCTAAAGGGTCTGAGAAATAAAGCCTCAGTGTTCTGATGAGTATGACTGTCTAAAGGGTCTGGGAAATAAAGCCTCAGTGTTCTGATGAGTACGACTGTCTAAAGGGTCTGGGAAATAACGCCTCAGTGTTCTGATGAGTACGACTGTCTAAAGGGTCAGGGAAATAAAGCCTCAGTGTTCTGATGAGTATGACTGTCTAAAGGGTCAGGGAAATAAAGCCTCAGTGTTCTGATGAGTATGACTGTCTAAAGGGTCTGAGAAATAAAGCCTCAGTGTTCTGATGAGTATGACTGTCTAAAGGGTCTGGGAAATAAAGCCTCAGTGTTCTGATGAGTACGACTGTCTAAAGGGTCTGAGAAATAAATTCTCAGTGTTCTGATGAGTACGACTGTCTAAAGGGTCTGGGAAATAAAGCCTCAGTGTTCTGATGAGTACGACTGTCTAAAGGGTCTGGGAAATAAAGCCTCAGTGTTCTGATGAGTATGACTGTCTAAAGGGTCTGGGAAATAAAGCCTCAGTGTTCTGATGAGTATGACTGTCTAAAGGGTCAGGGAAATAAAGCCTCAGTGTTCTGATGAGTATGACTGTCTAAAGGGTCTGAGAAATAAAGCCTCAGTGTTCTGATGAGTATGACTGTCTAAATGGTCTGGGAAATAAAGCCTCAGTGTTCTGATGAGTATGACTGTCTAAAGGGTCTGGGAAATAAAGCCTCAGTGTTCTGATGAGTACGACTGTCTAAAGGGTCTGGGAAATAAAGCCTCAGTGTTCTGATGAGTACGACTGTCTAAAGGGTCTGGGAAATAAAGCCTCAGTGTTCTGATGAGTATGACTGTCTAAAGGGTCTGAGAAATAAAGCCTCAGTGTTCTGATGAGTATGACTGTCTAAAGGGTCTGGGAAATAAAGCCTCAGTGTTCTGATGAGTATGACTGTCTAAAGGGTCTGGGAAATAACGCCTCAGTGTTCTGATGAGTATGACTGTCTAAAGGGTCTGGGAAATAAAGCCTCAGTGTTCTGATGAGTATGACTGTCTAAAGGGTCTGGGAAATAAAGCCTCAGTGTTCTAATGAGTATGACTGTCTAAAGGGTCTGGGAAATAAAGCCTCAGTGTTCTGATGAGTATGACTGTCTAAAGGGACTGGGAAATAAAGCCCCAGTGTTCTAATGAGTATGACTGTCTAAAGGGTCTGAGAAATAAAGCCTCAGTGTTCTGATGAGTATGACTGTCTAAAGGGTCTGAGAAATAAAGCCTCAGTGTTCTGATGAGTATGACTGTCTAAAGGGTCTGAGAAATAAAGCCTCAGTGTTCTGATGAGTATGACTGTCTAAAGGGTCTGGGATATAAAGCCTCAGTGTTCTGATGAGTACGACTGTCTAAAGGGTCTGGGAAATAAAGCCTCAGTGTTCTGATGAGTACGACTGTCTAAAGGGTCTGGGAAATAAAGCCTCAGTGTTCTAATGAGTATGACTGTCTAAAGGGTCTGAGAAATAAAGCCTCAGTGTTCTGATGAGTATGACTGTCTAAAGGGTCTGGGAAATAAAGCCTCAGTGTTCTGATGAGTATGACAGTCTAAAGGGTCTGGGAAATAAAGCCTCAGTGTTCTGATGAGTACGACTGTCTAAAGGGTCAGGGAAATAAAGCCTCAGTGTTCTGATGAGTATGACTGTCTAAAGGGTCAGGGAAATAAAGCCTCAGTGTTCTGATGAGTATGACTGTCTAAAGGGTCTGGGAAATAAAGCCTCAGTGTTCTGATGAGTACGACTGTCTAAAGGGTCTGGGAAATAAAGCCTCAGTGTTCTGATGAGTATGACTGTCTAAAGGGTCTGGGAAATAAAGCCCCAGTGTTCTAATGAGTATGACTGTCTAAAGGGTCTGAGAAATAAAGCCTCAGTGTTCTGATGAGTATGACTGTCTAAAGGGTCTGAGAAATAAAGCCTCAGTGTTCTGATGAGTATGACTGTCTAAAGGGTCTGAGAAATAAAGCCTCAGTGTTCTGATGAGTATGACTGTCTAAAGGGTCTGGGAAATAAAGCCTCAGTGTTCTGATGAGTATGACTGTCTAAAGGGTCTGGGAAATAAAGCCTCAGTGTTCTGATGAGTATGACTGTCTAAAGGGTCTGAGAAATAAAGCCTCAGTGTTCTGATGAGTATGACTGTCTAAAGGGTCTGAGAAATAAAGCCTCAGTGTTCTGATGAGTATGACTGTCTAAAGGGTCTGAGAAATAAAGCCTCAGTGTTCTGATGAGTATGACTGTCTAAAGGGTCTGAGAAATAAAGCCTCAGTGTTCTGATGAGTATGACTGTCTAAAGGGTCTGAGAAATAAAGCCTCAGTGTTCTGATGAGTATGACTGTCTAAAGGGTCTGAGAAATAAAGCCTAAGTGTTCTGATGAGTATGACTGTCTAAAGGGTCTGAGAAATAAAGCCTCAGTGTTCTGATGAGTATGACTGTCTAAAGGGTCTGGGAAATAAAGCCTCAGTGTTCTGATGAGTATGACTGTCTAAAGGGTCTGGGAAATAAAGCCTCAGTGTTCTGATGAGTATGACTGTCTAAAGGGTCTGGGAAATAAAGCCTCAGTGTTCTGATGAGTACGACTGTCTAAAGGGTCTGGGAAATAAAGCCTCAGTGTTCTAATGAGTATGACTGTCTAAAGGGTCTGGGAAATAAAGCCTCAGTGTTCTGATGAGTATGACTGTCTAAAGGGACTGGGAAATAAAGCCCCAGTGTTCTAATGAGTATGACTGTCTAAAGGGTCTGAGAAATAAAGCCTCAGTGTTCTGATGAGTATGACTGTCTAAAGGGTCTGAGAAATAAAGCCTCAGTGTTCTGATGAGTATGACTGTCTAAAGGGTCTGAGAAATAAAGCCTCAGTGTTCTGATGAGTATGACTGTCTAAAGGGTCTGGGATATAAAGCCTCAGTGTTCTGATGAGTACGACTGTCTAAAGGGTCTGGGAAATAAAGCCTCAGTGTTCTGATGAGTACGACTGTCTAAAGGGTCTGGGAAATAAAGCCTCAGTGTTCTAATGAGTATGACTGTCTAAAGGGTCTGAGAAATAAAGCCTCAGTGTTCTGATGAGTATGACTGTCTAAAGGGTCTGGGAAATAAAGCCTCAGTGTTCTGATGAGTATGACAGTCTAAAGGGTCTGGGAAATAAAGCCTCAGTGTTCTGATGAGTACGACTGTCTAAAGGGTCAGGGAAATAAAGCCTCAGTGTTCTGATGAGTATGACTGTCTAAAGGGTCAGGGAAATAAAGCCTCAGTGTTCTGATGAGTATGACTGTCTAAAGGGTCTGAGAAATAAAGCCTCAGTGTTCTGATGAGTATGACTGTCTAAAGGGTCTGGGAAATAAAGCCTCAGTGTTCTGATGAGTACGACTGTCTAAAGGGTCTGAGAAATAAAGCCTCAGTGTTCTGATGAGTACGACTGTCTAAAGGGTCTGGGAAATAAAGCCTCAGTGTTCTGATGAGTACGACTGTCTAAAGGGTCTGGGAAATAAAGCCTCAGTGTTCTGATGAGTACGACTGTCTAAAGGGTCTGGGAAATAAAGCCTCAGTGTTCTGATGAGTATGACTGTCTAAAGGGTCAGGGAAATAAAGCCTCAGTGTTCTGATGAGTATGACTGTCTAAAGGGTCTGAGAAATAAAGCCTCAGTGTTCTGATGAGTATGACTGTCTAAATGGTCTGGGAAATAAAGCCTCAGTGTTCTGATGAGTACGACTGTCTAAAGGGTCTGGGAAATAAAGCCTCAGTGTTCTGATGAGTACGACTGTCTAAAGGGTCTGGGAAATAAAGCCTCAGTGTTCTGATGAGTACGACTGTCTAAAGGGTCTGGGAAATAAAGCCTCAGTGTTCTGATGAGTATGACTGTCTAAAGGGTCTGAGAAATAAAGCCTCAGTGTTCTGATGAGTATGACTGTCTAAAGGGTCTGGGAAATAAAGCCTCAGTGTTCTGATGAGTATGACTGTCTAAAGGGTCTGGGAAATAACGCCTCAGTGTTCTGATGAGTATGACTGTCTAAAGGGTCTGGGAAATAAAGCCTCAGTGTTCTGATGAGTATGACTGTCTAAAGGGTCTGGGAAATAAAGCCTCAGTGTTCTAATGAGTATGACTGTCTAAAGGGTCTGGGAAATAAAGCCTCAGTGTTCTGATGAGTATGACTGTCTAAAGGGTCTGGGAAATAAAGCCCCAGTGTTCTAATGAGTATGACTGTCTAAAGGGTCTGAGAAATAAAGCCTCAGTGTTCTGATGAGTATGACTGTCTAAAGGGTCTGAGAAATAAAGCCTCAGTGTTCTGATGAGTATGACTGTCTAAAGGGTCTGAGAAATAAAGCCTCAGTGTTCTGATGAGTATGACTGTCTAAAGGGTCTGGGAAATAAAGCCTCAGTGTTCTGATGAGTATGACTGTCTAAAGGGTCTGGGAAATAAAGCCTCAGTGTTCTGATGAGTATGACTGTCTAAAGGGTCTGAGAAATAAAGCCTCAGTGTTCTGATGAGTATGACTGTCTAAAGGGTCTGAGAAATAAAGCCTCAGTGTTCTGATGAGTATGACTGTCTAAAGGGTCTGAGAAATAAAGCCTCAGTGTTCTGATGAGTATGACTGTCTAAAGGGTCTGAGAAATAAAGCCTCAGTGTTCTGATGAGTATGACTGTCTAAAGGGTCTGAGAAATAAAGCCTCAGTGTTCTGATGAGTATGACTGTCTAAAGGGTCTGAGAAATAAAGCCTAAGTGTTCTGATGAGTATGACTGTCTAAAGGGTCTGAGAAATAAAGCCTCAGTGTTCTGATGAGTATGACTGTCTAAAGGGTCTGGGAAATAAAGCCTCAGTGTTCTGATGAGTATGACTGTCTAAAGGGTCTGGGAAATAAAGCCTCAGTGTTCTGATGAGTATGACTGTCTAAAGGGTCTGGGAAATAAAGCCTCAGTGTTCTGATGAGTACGACTGTCTAAAGGGTCTGGGAAATAAAGCCTCAGTGTTCTAATGAGTATGACTGTCTAAAGGGTCTGGGAAATAAAGCCTCAGTGTTCTGATGAGTATGACTGTCTAAAGGGACTGGGAAATAAAGCCCCAGTGTTCTAATGAGTATGACTGTCTAAAGGGTCTGAGAAATAAAGCCTCAGTGTTCTGATGAGTATGACTGTCTAAAGGGTCTGAGAAATAAAGCCTCAGTGTTCTGATGAGTATGACTGTCTAAAGGGTCTGAGAAATAAAGCCTCAGTGTTCTGATGAGTATGACTGTCTAAAGGGTCTGGGATATAAAGCCTCAGTGTTCTGATGAGTACGACTGTCTAAAGGGTCTGGGAAATAAAGCCTCAGTGTTCTGATGAGTACGACTGTCTAAAGGGTCTGGGAAATAAAGCCTCAGTGTTCTAATGAGTATGACTGTCTAAAGGGTCTGAGAAATAAAGCCTCAGTGTTCTGATGAGTATGACTGTCTAAAGGGTCTGGGAAATAAAGCCTCAGTGTTCTGATGAGTATGACAGTCTAAAGGGTCTGGGAAATAAAGCCTCAGTGTTCTGATGAGTACGACTGTCTAAAGGGTCAGGGAAATAAAGCCTCAGTGTTCTGATGAGTATGACTGTCTAAAGGGTCAGGGAAATAAAGCCTCAGTGTTCTGATGAGTATGACTGTCTAAAGGGTCTGAGAAATAAAGCCTCAGTGTTCTGATGAGTATGACTGTCTAAAGGGTCTGGGAAATAAAGCATCAGTGTTCTGATGAGTACGACTGTCTAAAGGGTCTGAGAAATAAAGCCTCAGTGTTCTGATGAGTACGACTGTCTAAAGGGTCTGGGAAATAAAGCCTCAGTGTTCTGATGAGTACGACTGTCTAAAGGGTCTGGGAAATAAAGCCTCAGTGTTCTGATGAGTACGACTGTCTAAAGGGTCTGGGAAATAAAGCCTCAGTGTTCTGATGAGTATGACTGTCTAAAGGGTCAGGGAAATAAAGCCTCAGTGTTCTGATGAGTATGACTGTCTAAAGGGTCTGAGAAATAAAGCCTCAGTGTTCTGATGAGTATGACTGTCTAAAGGGTCTGAGAAATAAAGCCTCAGTGTTCTGATGAGTATGACTGTCTAAAGGGTCTGGGATATAAAGCCTCAGTGTTCTGATGAGTACGACTGTCTAAAGGGTCTGGGAAATAAAGCCTCAGTGTTCTGATGAGTACGACTGTCTAAAGGGTCTGGGAAATAAAGCCTCAGTGTTCTAATGAGTATGACTGTCTAAAGGGTCTGAGAAATAAAGCCTCAGTGTTCTGATGAGTATGACTGTCTAAAGGGTCTGGGAAATAAAGCCTCAGTGTTCTGATGAGTATGACAGTCTAAAGGGTCTGGGAAATAAAGCCTCAGTGTTCTGATGAGTACGACTGTCTAAAGGGTCAGGGAAATAAAGCCTCAGTGTTCTGATGAGTATGACTGTCTAAAGGGTCAGGGAAATAAAGCCTCAGTGTTCTGATGAGTATGACTGTCTAAAGGGTCTGAGAAATAAAGCCTCAGTGTTCTGATGAGTATGACTGTCTAAAGGGTCTGGGAAATAAAGCCTCAGTGTTCTGATGAGTACGACTGTCTAAAGGGTCTGAGAAATAAAGCCTCAGTGTTCTGATGAGTACGACTGTCTAAAGGGTCTGGGAAATAAAGCCTCAGTGTTCTGATGAGTACGACTGTCTAAAGGGTCTGGGAAATAAAGCCTCAGTGTTCTGATGAGTACGACTGTCTAAAGGGTCTGGGAAATAAAGCCTCAGTGTTCTGATGAGTATGACTGTCTAAAGGGTCAGGGAAATAAAGCCTCAGTGTTCTGATGAGTATGACTGTCTAAAGGGTCTGAGAAATAAAGCCTCAGTGTTCTGATGAGTATGACTGTCTAAATGGTCTGGGAAATAAAGCCTCAGTGTTCTGATGAGTATGACTGTCTAAAGGGTCTGAGAAATAAAGCCTCAGTGTTCTGATGAGTATGACTGTCTAAATGGTCTGGGAAATAAAGCCTCAGTGTTCTGATGAGTACGACTGTCTAAAGGGTCTGGGAAATAAAGCCTCAGTGTTCTGATGAGTACGACTGTCTAAAGGGTCTGAGAAATAAAGCCTCAGTGTTCTGATGAGTATGACTGTCTAAAGGGTCTGGGAAATAAAGCCTCAGTGTTCTGATGAGTATGACAGTCTAAAGGGTCTGGGAAATAAAGCCTCAGTGTTCTGATGAGTACGACTGTCTAAAGGGTCAGGGAAATAAAGCCTCAGTGTTCTGATGAGTATGACTGTCTAAAGGGTCAGGGAAATAAAGCCTCAGTGTTCTGATGAGTATGACTGTCTAAAGGGTCTGAGAAATAAAGCCTCAGTGTTCTGATGAGTATGACTGTCTAAAGGGTCTGGGAAATAAAGCCTCAGTGTTCTGATGAGTACGACTGTCTAAAGGGTCTGAGAAATAAAGCCTCAGTGTTCTGATGAGTACGACTGTCTAAAGGGTCTGGGAAATAAAGCCTCAGTGTTCTGATGAGTACGACTGTCTAAAGGGTCTGGGAAATAAAGCCTCAGTGTTCTGATGAGTACGACTGTCTAAAGGGTCTGGGAAATAAAGCCTCAGTGTTCTGATGAGTATGACTGTCTAAAGGGTCAGGGAAATAAAGCCTCAGTGTTCTGATGAGTATGACTGTCTAAAGGGTCTGAGAAATAAAGCCTCAGTGTTCTGATGAGTATGACTGTCTAAATGGTCTGGGAAATAAAGCCTCAGTGTTCTGATGAGTACGACTGTCTAAAGGGTCTGGGAAATAAAGCCTCAGTGTTCTGATGAGTACGACTGTCTAAAGGGTCTGGGAAATAAAGCCTCAGTGTTCTGATGAGTACGACTGTCTAAAGGGTCTGGGAAATAAAGCCTCAGTGTTCTGATGAGTATGACTGTCTAAAGGGTCTGAGAAATAAAGCCTCAGTGTTCTGATGAGTATGACTGTCTAAAGGGTCTGGGAAATAAAGCCTCAGTGTTCTGATGAGTATGACTGTCTAAAGGGTCTGGGAAATAACGCCTCAGTGTTCTGATGAGTATGACTGTCTAAAGGGTCTGGGAAATAAAGCCTCAGTGTTCTGATGAGTATGACTGTCTAAAGGGTCTGGGAAATAAAGCCTCAGTGTTCTAATGAGTATGACTGTCTAAAGGGTCTGGGAAATAAAGCCTCAGTGTTCTGATGAGTATGACTGTCTAAAGGGTCTGAGAAATAAAGCCTCAGTGTTCTGATGAGTATGACTGTCTAAATGGTCTGGGAAATAAAGCCTCAGTGTTCTGATGAGTACGACTGTCTAAAGGGTCTGGGAAATAAAGCCTCAGTGTTCTGATGAGTACGACTGTCTAAAGGGTCTGGGAAATAAAGCCTCAGTGTTCTGATGAGTACGACTGTCTAAAGGGTCTGGGAAATAAAGCCTCAGTGTTCTGATGAGTATGACTGTCTAAAGGGTCTGAGAAATAAAGCCTCAGTGTTCTGATGAGTATGACTGTCTAAAGGGTCTGGGAAATAAAGCCTCAGTGTTCTGATGAGTATGACTGTCTAAAGGGTCTGGGAAATAACGCCTCAGTGTTCTGATGAGTATGACTGTCTAAAGGGTCTGGGAAATAAAGCCTCAGTGTTCTGATGAGTATGACTGTCTAAAGGGTCTGGGAAATAAAGCCTCAGTGTTCTAATGAGTATGACTGTCTAAAGGGTCTGGGAAATAAAGCCTCAGTGTTCTGATGAGTATGACTGTCTAAAGGGTCTGGGAAATAAAGCCCCAGTGTTCTAATGAGTATGACTGTCTAAAGGGTCTGAGAAATAAAGCCTCAGTGTTCTGATGAGTATGACTGTCTAAAGGGTCTGAGAAATAAAGCCTCAGTGTTCTGATGAGTATGACTGTCTAAAGGGTCTGAGAAATAAAGCCTCAGTGTTCTGATGAGTATGACTGTCTAAAGGGTCTGGGAAATAAAGCCTCAGTGTTCTGATGAGTATGACTGTCTAAAGGGTCTGGGAAATAAAGCCTCAGTGTTCTGATGAGTATGACTGTCTAAAGGGTCTGAGAAATAAAGCCTCAGTGTTCTGATGAGTATGACTGTCTAAAGGGTCTGAGAAATAAAGCCTCAGTGTTCTGATGAGTATGACTGTCTAAAGGGTCTGAGAAATAAAGCCTCAGTGTTCTGATGAGTATGACTGTCTAAAGGGTCTGAGAAATAAAGCCTCAGTGTTCTGATGAGTATGACTGTCTAAAGGGTCTGAGAAATAAAGCCTCAGTGTTCTGATGAGTATGACTGTCTAAAGGGTCTGAGAAATAAAGCCTAAGTGTTCTGATGAGTATGACTGTCTAAAGGGTCTGAGAAATAAAGCCTCAGTGTTCTGATGAGTATGACTGTCTAAAGGGTCTGGGAAATAAAGCCTCAGTGTTCTGATGAGTATGACTGTCTAAAGGGTCTGGGAAATAAAGCCTCAGTGTTCTGATGAGTATGACTGTCTAAAGGGTCTGGGAAATAAAGCCTCAGTGTTCTGATGAGTATGACTGTCTAAAGGGTCTGAGAAATAAAGCCTCAGTGTTCTGATGAGTATGACTGTCTAAAGGGTCTGAGAAATAAAGCCTCAGTGTTCTGATGAGTATGACTGTCTAAAGGGTCAGGGAAATAAAGCCTCAGTGTTCTGATGAGTATGACTGTCTAAAGGGTCAGGGAAATAAAGCCTCAGTGTTCTGATGAGTATGACTGTCTAAAGGGTCTGGGAAATAAAGCCTCAGTGTTCTAATGAGTATGACTGTCTAAAGGGTCTGAGAAATAAAGCCTCAGTGTTCTGATGAGTATGACTGTCTAAAGGGTCAGGGAAATAAAGCCTCAGTGTTCTGATGAGTATGACTGTCTAAAGGGTCTGGGAAATAAAGCCTCAGTGTTCTAATGAGTATGACTGTCTAAAGGGTCTGGGAAATAAAGCCTCAGTGTTCTGATGAGTATGACTGTCTAAAGGGTCTGGGAAATAAAGCCTCAGTGTTCTAATGAGTATGACTGTCTAAAGGGTCTGAGAAATAAAGCCTCAGTGTTCTGATGAGTATGACTGTCTAAAGGGTCTGAGAAATAAAGCCTCAGTGTTCTGATGAGTATGACTGTCTAAAGGGTCTGAGAAATAAAGCCTCAGTGTTCTGATGAGTATGACTGTCTAAAGGGTCTGAGAAATAAAGCCTCAGTGTTCTGATGAGTATGACTGTCTAAAGGGTCTGGGAAATGTATTTTATAATTTCCCCGCATTACATATTCCTCTCAAAATAATAGACATTTAATGAGCGTGAAGCAGAGAGTGAATATCCAACAGAAATGGGTAATAAATATAGAGTAACATTGTTAGGGTAGACTCAAATTCAAACAATGCTTTCCAATAAGGAGAAAGTTATCATGTTTGCTTTTAAACCTTACAATAGGGGTAAAAGCAGAGCATTGTTTGAGAGTGATCCATGTGTATTAGCAGTAGTGATTGAGAGGGTTTTTCCTATTGGGAAGAGTAGAGGGGTCCTAGTTGAAGGAAACCGATATGGAGACTAGCATAGGTAAATAAAGACAGTCATAAAGAGAGTAAAATGGAAAGATTCATGGTGCTCATGGTCTGTCAGTGGATGTCACATTTAATGAGTGTTGACAGTATGCGAATGGTAATATTAGTTGTTTTCAAATAACACTCTAATAATGCAATATCTTAGTAATTTGAAGAAATAAATGTTTCAATACAAGGTCACATGACTGACAGAGGGAATGAGCATTGGGACTGATATTATATTAGAGGTCATCTGGTGTTTAGGTTAAAGATAAGCTTCCTGTGAACCAATAGATAAGCTGGCAGTAACAGTGAGTGGTACTCAATAAACTCAAACAGACCTTAGCCCTAACACAGTGGGAAAATTTGGGGCAGAGGTATGAATAATTGAATAAGATACGTTTTTGACAATTTTCAATTATTATTACTCAATTCGATAGTTTCAATATACCAGTGATTTAAACAAGAAGGTAATGTCATCTAAAACACACTTTTTCCATTACGAGGAACACTGTCCGGAATTGGAGTAGATCCAAGTAAATGTTTAAGTACCGAATATTGAGCTGATAAGTCAGCACCACCTTTTTGAAGGCCCTAGGGGATTTGTTAAACAACAGGTTTTATATATTCTGGGTCTACAGATCCCATGTGTATGTGTGTGTATTTAAGAATTTACAACCCAGAGTGAAGGGGTTTAAAAGGATAAAGTGTCTGGTTTTATGTGTTGATTCCGCTTACTTTAATAGACGTATTTTGATAGATCCTCCTTTGATAGTTTAAGCCATAATCTAATGCTTACCTTAAAATGTAACAATAATTATCACAAAGTGATAAAAGGAGGGAATGCATTGAATTGTAAACAGCATCTCCTCTCACTCTATCTTGGTTCGTGCAGGTGACTGTGACCTCCTCCTCAGACCAAATGGCCCAGAACATTGTTATGGGAGCCAAAAGGAGTATCTCAGTTTCAAAGTCCCAGCTTTGAGAGAAAAAGCCTTTTCAGTCACATGCAGGAACCAATGTTAATAATGTATAATGTAAATCATGCTTATATGACTTGTTTGTATAGCACTATAAAAGGACTGAGAGGGAAAGCCCATTTCAGAGTTTTCATCAAACTTTGATTGAGAATGTGAACCTCTCCGGTCATGATACTAAAGATTGATTCCTTTACACTGAGTTTCAGTGGTGAATTTCCACGACAGGTGCTATACTTGTTCAGCTACTGAAGCTTATTACAGTGAAGTTCCTTCTTTCTAGGCTACCATCAGAACACCAGAGAACAAAATGCCTCTCTAGCTGGAGTCTGCATAAAGTCCTCCAGTCAGTCAACAGGATATTTTGATAAGCTTCCCAATATGTCACCTGAGAAAGCAAAGTAGATTATTCAAATGGAGTGAAAGTGTACCCAACACCCACGCATATACAAATGAGTGTTACATCGCTCACATACAGTATGCACGGATACACAGCCACGCACATACACCTGTACTGTACTTACCAGTGGTAATATTTAAACCTAGGTCTCCAGTTTGGTGTCCGTAGTAAAGTCTGCACAGCACAGGCTAAGTTCACAAACAGATAGCACATCAAGAAGAACCTGTAGGAAAAAAAATCACACACCACAAAATGTAATTCAGTCCAAACCGATTTAGTCATTTAAATATTGATTTGGAATTCCAATATATTAATTTTGCAGTTATGTACTTGTTGCAGGATGTATAGGCCTGGTAGTCTGCTAAAATACATCTCAACTGATGGCAAAACACAAGAAAGTGCACTAGGTCAAGGTTTCCCAAACTTTTTCACTCAGGCCCCCCTTCCAGCATTGAGGAACATCCCGCATGTGCGCAATGTCTATTTCTATGGGCACAATTAGACATGGCATAATGTATAGAACTGCAGGAAATAAGCTTTAAACCTGAAAAATATTACCTACGCCAACAAGAGGGGTGTGAACAGTTTGTGTCCTGGCTCAGCCAGGAGAATATCGCCGCCCCAAAGAAGAACTGGAGGCGGCGAAAGCGGAGAGGCGCTGGTATGAGGAGGCAGCGCCGCGTCGTGGATGGAAGCCACAGGGAGTATGGCTACGCCAGGTAGGAGACCTGAGCCAACTTCCTGTGGTTACCGGGGGGCTAGAGAGACCGGGCAGGCACCGTGTTATGCTGTGAAGCGCACGGTGTCCCCAGTGCGGGTGCATAGCCCGGTGCGGTACATTCCAGCTCCACGTATCGGCCGGGCTAGAGTGGGCATCGAGCCAAGTGCCATGAAGCCGGCTCTACGCATCTGGTCTCCAGTGTGTCTCCTTGGGCCAGCTTACATGGCATCAACCTTGCGCACGGTGTCCCCGGTTCGCCTGCATAGCCCAGTGCTGGCTATTCCACCTCGCCGCACTGGCAGGTATTCATGTGATATTTGTGTGACTCGAACATTATTACAAAATGTATGGGCTAAAAAACCTAGCTGAAATGGGCTTGTTGATCTGGGCATTTCTGACATGTTATAAATAGAAATGTCCAGATCAACTAGCCCATTTCAGCTAATGACTGACATGACAAGAGGAATACTGATGATGCACTACCCAATTTCAAAATTTTACCTTACGCATTCTACTATTATAACTTTCAACAGTAAATTAATATACAGTGCCTTGCGAAAGTATTCGGCCCCCTTGAACTTTGCGACCTTTTGCCACATTTCAGGCTTCAAACATAAAGATATAAAACTGTATTTTTTTGTGAAGAATCAACAACAAGTGGGACACAATCATGAAGTGGAACGACATTTATTGGATATTTCAAACTTTTTTAACAAATCAAAAACTGAAAAATTGGGCGTGCAAAATTATTCAGCCCCTTTACTTTCAGTGCAGCAAACTCTCTCCAGAAGTTCAGTGAGGATCTCTGAATGATCCAATGTTGACCTAAATGACTAATGATGATAAATACAATCCACCTGTGTGTAATCAAGTCTCCGTATAAATGCACCTGCACTGTGATAGTCTCAGAGGTCCGTTAAAAGCGCAGAGAGCATCATGAAGAACAAGGAACACACCAGGCAGGTCCGAGATACTGTTGTGAAGAAGTTTAAAGCCGGATTTGGATACAAAAAGATTTCCCAAGCTTTAAACATCCCAAGGAGCACTGTGCAAGCGATAATATTGAAATGGAAGGAGTATCAGACCACTGCAAATCTACCAAGACCTGGCCGTCCCTCTAAACTTGCAGCTCATACAAGGAGAAGACTGATCAGAGATGCAGCCAAGAGGCCCATGATCACTCTGGATGAACTGCAGAGATCTACAGCTGAGGTGGGAGACTCTGTCCATAGGACAACAATCAGACGTATATTGCACAAATCTGGCCTTTATGGAAGAGTGGCAAGAAGAAAGCCATTTCTTAAAGATTTCCATAAAAAGTGTTGTTTAAAGTTTGCCACAAGCCACCTGGGAGACACACCAAACATGTGGAAGAAGGTGCTCTGGGCAGATGAAACCAAAATTGAACTTTTTGGCAACAATCCAAACCTTATGTTTGGCGTAAAAGCAACAGCTGAACACACCATCCCCACTGTCAAACATGGTGGTGGCAGCATCATGGTTTGGGCCTGCTTTTCTTCAGCAGGGACAGGGAAGATTGTTAAAATTGATGGGAAGATGGATGGAGCCAAATACAGGACCATTCTGGAAGAAAACCTGATGGAGTCTGCAAAAGACCTGCGACTGGGACGGAGATTTGTCTTCCAACAAGACAATGATCCAAAACATAAAGCAAAATCTACAATTGAATGGTTAAAAAATAAACATATCCAGGTGTTAGAATGGCCAAGTCAAAGTCCAGACCTGAATCCAATCGAGAATCTGTGGAATGAACTGAAAACTGCTGTTCACAAATGCTCTCCATCCAACCTCACTGAGCTCGAGCTGTTTTGCAAGGAGGAATGGGAAAAAATTTCAGTCTCTCGATGTGCAAAACTGATAGAGATATACCCCAAGCGACTTACAGCTGTAGTCGCAGCAAAAGGTGGCGCTACAAAGTATTAACTTAAGGGGGCTGAATAATTTTGCACCCCCAATTTTTCAGTTTTTGATTTGTTAAAGTTTGAAATATCCAATAAATGTCGTTCCACTTCATGATTGTGTCCCACTTGTTGTTGATTCTTCACAAAAAAATACAGTTTTATATCTTTATGTTTGAAGCCTGAAATGTGGCAAAAGGTCGCAAAGTTCAAGGGGGCCGAATACTTTCGCAAGGCACTGTCTATATATAAAATAACTGGACCCACAGTTTGTGAACCACTGCACTTGGTGACCTTCCACACAAAGTCACTTGTGCTGATTGTGTACAGAGTGCCTGGCTGGAATGAGGTGTTTCACTTGTGAAGTGGTTGTTAAAATGCAAGTGATTTGATTCAAGTATATTTTAGCAGACACTCTTATCCAGAGTGACTTACAGGAGCAATTAGGGTTAAGTGTCTTGCTCAAGGGCACATGAACAGATTATTTACCTAGTCAGCTCAGGGATTTGAACCAGCAACCTTTCAGTTACTGGCCCTGCTAGGCTACCTGCCGCCCAAACTACTCCTCAGAGGACCATAATGTTTTTTAAACATCTGTGAGATGTTTATGGTTTAAAATGGTTTATGGTTTATTAGCAGTGTTTGAGAAGGGAAGTAGAGTCATCAAGAGTCTGTTTTCTCCCATGTAAAAACTACATGACTTTGGCTGATGGGAGTAATTTCAGCAAATTCATTTTTTATTATATTTTTTACCCCTTTTTCTCCACAATTTTGTGGTACCCAATTGGTAGTTACAGTCTTGTCTCATCGCTGCAACTCCCATACAGACTGGGGAGAGGTGAAGGTCGAGAGCCGTGCGTCCTCCGAAACACAACCCAACCAAGCCGCACTGCTTCTTGACACAATGCCCACTTGACCTGGAAGCCAGCCGCACTAATGTGTCGGAGGAAACACCATACAACTGGCGACTGTGTCAGCGTACACTGCGTCCGGCCCGCCACAGGAGTCGCTCGTGCGCAATGAGACAAGGACAAACCCTCCCCTAACCCGGACAATGTTGGTCCAATTGTGCGCCGCCCTATGGGTCTCCCGGTCACAGCTGGCTGCGACCTAGAATTTCTAGTGGCACAGCTAGCACTGCGATGCAGTGCCTTAGACTTCTGCGCCACTCGGGAGGCCCCAAGTTCAGCAAGTTTACCCAACATATGATTTGAAATCAGCCCTATTTGCCTGCTTTTACATAATCATTTTTGATGTGTCTGCATGCATATGTGTGTGTTTAGTCTGTTTCGTGCATGTGTATGTGTGTGTGTGTGACTCACATGGAGAGGATGGGGGCCACCATGTCCAGAGAGGCTATGAGGATGCCCAGCTCAGCGATGAGCCCTGTCAGTAACAGTGCCCAGGTTGGCTCCCCATTGGCCTTGCCATGACCAAACACCTACACCAGAAAATAAAAAAACATACACTTTATAAATACATTCTTTTTTTTGTGATGGTTTGTTTTTTATTTGTTTTATTTCAGGCTGATTGTTGTATTGTAGCCAATGGGACCGATCATTTATGGATTGAGTGGCCTTAAAGGCCCAGTGCAGTCAAAATTCAATTTTTCCCTGCGTTTCACATCAGGTTGTACAACAGCTGATGAAACTAACACATGTGAAAACATTTGATCAGTGTTATTTCCTGATAGTTACTGGTTGAAAATACAATATACACAGGACCTCCTAATCAGCAGGTTTGCATGGGCAGGAGTTTCGGCTTGTCTGGTGACATCACCAACTTTTTGGGTGACCCGACCAAATTCACATAGAAATGTGAGTTATAGATCCGTCATTCACATTTAAAGTTATTCTAACAAGCGGTAAATGTGTTCTATGTGCACTATTTCTATGCTTCCAGTTCTTACATTTTGTTTTTGCATCTTTTACTTTCAGTTTTGTACACCAGCTTCAAACAGCTGAAAATACAATATATGTTTGGTTATTGAAAATATATTTCACAACGGTTTAGATGGTACAATGATTCTCTACACTATATGTGTGCTTGTTTTATCACATAAACTGAAATTAGGTGAACTACTTGAATTTTTGCAACCAGGAAATTGGCGGAGCGATTTCTGCATAGTGAAACTTTAAAAGACAAATAGGGTTCCAACCTCTCTGCCAATAACAGCTAGTTTTCAGTTTTCCCCTCCCCACTTGGACCACTCCCAGAAAGTCCTGTCTAACTTTTTGCTTGAGAAAAATGTTTTTGCTAAAAAAATCTATTTTTGTTGACTTTAATGGAAAACTATTATTGGTAGGTACTTAATTGTTACCGAGAAATGATTTGTTATTGATTGAAAAACGGGTGCATTGGGCCTCTAAGTACTGGTCCTAGGCCAGTTTTTTTACAAGAATTTTCACAGTCGCTTAACCTGATCCTAGAACAGGGTTACATAATGCCCTTCTTTTATATAGCTAATCCTCTTCTACCAACAATAATTTACATGTGGGAATGCAAATGAACTTCTATGTTCAGCTTCATTCAAATGAGTAAGCAAAGACAACCGCAACTCTATTCTCTTGTTCACTGTAGTTTTTAGTTGTGTATCATCATGTATCTAATAGTAGGGCCACTGTGAGCATACATGGGCATAGAGCCGAGCAATGTATCAAGCAATGTGTACAAACAGTGGTGGCAGCTAGAGAAACCTAGAGAAACCTAAATTATGGCTGTGTTTCTCAGGCCACTAGATGCTTTGCATTGTATAGGAATTACACAGTGTGTATGTACAGCTCCACCCACAAAGCCATAAGGAAGGGCACTGATAGCCAATGTATGATTTTTTACATTTGAGCAGACACTCTTATCCAGAGCAACTTACAGGAGCAATTAGGGTAAGTGCATTGCTCAAGAGCACATGGGTATATTTTTTACCTAGTCAGCTCTGGGATTTGAACCAGCAACCTTCTGGTTACTGCCCCAATGCTCTTAACTGCTAGGCTACATGTGGCTGGGCCTACCCTGAGGAAGGGGATAATGTTGTCCTTGGCGATGGCCTGTAGGAGACGAGGGGCGCCGGTCAGGGACTGTAGTCCAGCCCCTACAGTGGAGAAGAAGGAGCCAATCACGATGACCCAGGGGGAAGGCCAGGACAGAGTCCCCACAACCAGGTTCTTACTGACTGCATCCCCAAACCTACAGGACAGGAGAGGACATGGACCTGTTAGCGGGGCCATTATCAATACCAACAAACACAGCATCTGAAGTGCTTTGCCATACCAACAAATATAATTACAAGCTTGTACTGTATGTTGTTGAGAAGCAGACAGGCTATTGTCTGGACCTGAATGTATATTGTGATGTCAAAGATGTGGCTACAGACAAGTTCACTTACTTGTCCCTTAGGACCGCTCCTTCAATACAGGCCCCAAACAGAACCACAGAGCTGAAATCTGAAGACAGGATGTTAAGGAACACACAGAAACACATGCAGAATGGAAGACAGGATGTTAAGGAACACACAGAAACACATGCAGTATGGAAGACAGGATGTTAAGGAACACACAGAAACACATGCAGTATGGAAGACAGGATGTTAAGGAACACACAGAAACACATGCAGTATGGAAGACAGGATGTTAAGGAACACACATAAACACATGCAGTATGGAAGACAGATGTATCTAGACATTGAACAACTTGGGGAGAACACTGCCTATTGATATGGATGAGGAAGAGCTTGCAAGTAGGCATTTCACTGTACCGTTTACACCTGCTGTATCCTGTGCACGTGACAAATACATGTTGATTTGATTTTACTATTGACTCCATGAAAGGATACAGACAAGGGTAGTAGTGGTTATAGCCAAGATGGTTCCAATAGGGATGGACTTCTGAGCATCTTTCAGATCTCCTGATCTGTTGGAGCCTGCCATGATACCTACAGTACAAGGACATGAAGGACACGCATCAGTTACTGACAACTCTCAGAATGTTGACCAATCAGTGAACAAAAATGTCTCTGGGTTGCCAGCTGGGATTATTGGTCTGGTGTTGCCAGTTCATGGTCTGGGTTGCCAGTTATGGATCTGGGTTGCCAGGTCTTACCTGTGGCGGAGGGAAAGAAGATTCCCACCAGGAGGGTGAAGGAGGTAGTGATGTCAGCTGAGACGTACAGGCCGACGCTCTCCACAGCCCTGTGAACGTCTACTGAGGGCAGACCTGCCTTCTCCAAGATCTGACCCTTCTCCAGGTAGTCTCCCCACATGTTATCTAAAACATGCATCAGGAACCAAGTTTATAGAAATGCTAGTATCCCATCCACAAAGTAAGCAACGTAATGGCATCCACCTAACGGCACGACAACACCCATAGCTCTACAACATCACAAATTATTGTTATAATAACATAAAATGTTTTACAAAGTATATATACTCACTTTTTTAGATAGCTAAATCACTACAAACATGTTGTACACAAAGTCTATGTTTTACTGTAATTACATGTCATCACTATTGTAAAATGGCGTAGCAGTCAGGCGTCTTTTGTCTTCGTCCTGTATATATCTTTTTATATATTTTTTCTTCGCATATATTTTTAAAATATTTTTCTTAACCCCAACTTCAACTGCAACCCGCCTCATCCAATGTGGTATGGATCTGCTATTTTCTTTACTTCAGAACCGGAACCCCCAACAGAAGCTAACTAGCTACTAGCTAGTCATCAGCTAACCACTGCTAGCGGTCATCAGCTAACCTTTAGCCTGAACAACTTCTGCCAGTGATGCACAATGCGATTCAAACCAGAGCGTATCGGACTTCTTATTCTCCATATCTCTGGATTCCTATCGCAAGCTCTGAACCTCTTCACCTGGATCATCGCAGCTATCTTGCGGCTATCTGATTGGCTTCTCCTGGCTAACGTCTCTGTCCCGAAGCAAGCACCAATTAGCCCGGCTAGCTGAAGAGGTTCATCAGCCACTCCTTGGGCTACAATACCTATTTTGCCAATTGGCCTGGACCATTTTCTACACGGAGCCCTGCTGATCCATCACGACTGATCTACCGACATAACCGTATGAAAGGGCTACAACTGACTTCTTCCATCACAACGTCCCTCTAAGGCCCTTCTGCTAGCCTGCTAGGCCCAGCCCGCTAGCTGTCTGAATCGCCATGTCTCCAGCCCGCCCAGCTACTCACTGGACCCAATGATCACTCGGCTACGCATGCATCTCCTTAATGTCAATATGCCTTGTCCATTGCTGTTTTGGTTAGTAATTATAGCCTTATTTCATTGTAGAGCCTCAAGCCCTGCTCAATACGCCTTAGCTAACCCTTTAGTTACACCTCCCACACATGCGTTGACCTCACCTGGTTTAAATTATGTTTCTAGAGACAATATCTCTCTCATCGTCACTCAATGCATAGGTTTACATCCACTGTATTCACATCCTACCATACCTTTGTCTGTACAATCTATTACACGTGCCCAGAAACCTTCTCCTTTTACTCTCTGTTCCGAACGTACCAGATGACCAGTTCTTATACTTATCCTTATCCTACTCCTCCTCTGTTCCTCTGGTGTAGAGGTTAACCCAGGCCCTGCAGTGCCTAGCTCCACTCCCATTCCCCAGGCGCTCTCATTTGTTGACTTTTGTAACCGTAAAAGCCCTAGTTTCATGCATGTTAAAATTAGAAGCCTCCTCTCTAAGTTTGTTTTATTCACTGCTTTAGCACACTCTGGCAACCTGGATGTCCTAGCCGTGTCTGGATCCTGGCTTAGGAAGACCACCAAAAACCCTGACATTTCCATCCCTAACTATAACATTTTCCGACAAGATAGAACTGCCAAGGGGGCGGAGTTGCAATCTACTGCAGAGATAGCCTGCAGAGTTCTGTCTTACTATCTAGGTCTGTGCCCAAACAATTTGAGCTTCTACTTTTAAAATCCACCTTTCCAGAAACAAGTCTCTCACTGTTGCCGCTTGCTATAGACCACCTTCTGCCCCCAGCTGTGCCCTGGACACTATATGTGAATTGATTGCACCCATCTATCTTCAGAGCTCGTGCTTTTAGGTGACCTAAACTGGGACATGCTTAACACCCCGGCCATCCTACAATCTAAGCTTGATACCCTCAATCTCACACAAATTATCAATGAACCTACCAGGTACAACCCCAAATCCGTACACAGGGGAACCCTCATAAATATAATCCTAACCAACCTGCCCTCCAAATACACCTCTGCTGTCTTCAACCAGGATCTCAGTGATCACTGCCTCATTGCCTGCGTCCATAATGGGACTGCGGCCAAACGACCACCCCTCATCACTGTCAAAGGCTCCCTAAAACACTTCAGCGTGCAGGTCTTTCTAATCGACCTGGCCCGGGTATCCTGGAAGGATATTGACCTCATTACGACAGTAGAGGATGCCTGGATATTCTTTAAAAGTGCTTTCCTCACCATCTTAAATAAGCATGCCTCATTAAATGTAGAACCAGGAACAGATATAGCCCTTGGTTCACTCCAGACCTGACTGCCCTTGACCAGCACAAAAACATCCCGTGGCGTACTGCATTAGTATCGAATAGCCCCTGCGATATGCAACTTTTCAGGGAAGTTAGGAACCAATATAGACAGGCAGTTAGGAAATCAAAGGCTAGCTTTTTCAAACAGAAATTTGCATCCTGTAGCACTAACTGCAAAAAGTTCTGGGACACGTAAAGTCCATGGAGAATAAGAGCACCTCCTCCAAACTGCCCACTGCACTGAGGCTAGGAAACACTGTCACCACCGATAAATTCATGATAATTGAGAACTTCAATAAGCATTTTTCTACGGCTGGCCTTGCTTTCCACCTGGCTACCCCTACCCCGGTCAACAGCCCTGCACCCCCCACAGCAACGTGCCTAAGCCTCCCCCATTTCTCTTTCACCCAAATTGAGATAGCTGATGCTCTGAAAGAGCTGCAAAATCTGAGCCCCTACAAGTCAGCCGGGCTAGACAATCTGGACCCTCTCTAAAATGATCCGCCGAAATTGTTGCAACCCCTATTACTAGCCTGTTCAACCTCTCTTTCGTATCGTCTGAGATCCCCAAAGATTGCAAAGCTGCCACGGTCATCCCCCTCTTCAAAGGGGGAGACACTCTAGACCCAAATTGCTACAGACCTATATCTATCCTACCCTGCGTTTCTAAGGTATTCGAAAGCCAAGTTAACAAACAGTTCACCGACCATTTCGAATCCCACCGTACCTTCTCTGCTATGCAATCTGGTTTCCGAGCTGGTCATGGGTGCACCACAGCCATGCTCAAGGTCCTAAACAATATCATGATAAGAGACAATACTGTGCAGCTGTATTCATCGACCTGGCCAAGGCTTCGACTCTGTCAATCACCACATTCTTATCGCAGACTCAACAGCCTTGGTTTCTCAAATGACTGCCTCGCCTGGTTCACCAACTACTTCTCAGATAGAGTTCAATGTGTCAAATCGGAGGGCCTGTTGTCCGGACCTCTGGCAGTGTCTATGGAGGTGCCACAGGGTTCGGATACTTCAGGCCCTTCTTCGGACACTGTGTTAACTAACCTCCAGATGAGCTTCAATGCCATACAACTCTCTTTCCGTGCCCTCCAACTACTCTTAAATGCAAGTAAAACTAAATGCATGCTCTTCAACCGATCGCTGCCCACACCTGCCTGCCCGTCCAGCATCACTACTCTGGTCGGTTCTGACTTAGAATATGTGGACAACTACAAATACCTAGGTGTCTGGTTAGACTGTAAACTCTCCTTCCAGACTCACATTAAGCATCTCCAATCCAAAATAAAATCTAGAATCGGCTTCCTATTTCGCAACAAAGCATCCTTCACTCATGCTGCCAAACATACCCTCGAAAAAATGACCATCCTACCGATCCTCGACTTCGGCGATGTCATTTACAAAATAGCCTCCAACACTCTACTCAGCAAATTGGATGCAGTCTATCACAGTGCCTTCAGTTTTGTCACCAAAGCCCCATATACTACCCACCACTGCGACCTGTATGCTCTCGTTGGCTGGCCCTCGCTTCATATTCATTGCCAAACCCACTGGCTCCAGGTCATCTATAAGTCTTTGCTAGGTAAAGCCCCGCCTTATCTCAACTCACTGGTCACCATAGCAGCACCCACACATAGCACGCGCTCCAGCAGGTATATCTCACTGGTCACCCCCAAAGCCAATTCCTAATTTGGCCGCCTTTCCTTCCAGTTGTCTGCTGCCAATGACTGGAACGAAGTGCAAAAATCACTGAAGCTGGAGACTCATAACTCCCTCACTAACTTTAAGCACCAGCTGTCAGAGCAGTTCACAGATCACTGCACCTGTACATAGCCCTTCTATAAATAGCCCATCCAACTGCCTCATCCCAATACTGTTATTTATTTTTGTTCCTTTGCAACCCAGTATCTCTACTTGCACACTTATCTTCTGCACATCTATCACTCCAGTGTTTAATTGCTATAGTATAATTATTTCACCACTATGGCCTATTTATTGCCTTACCTCCCTTATCCTACCTCATTTGCACACACTGTATATATAGACTTTTCTATTGTATTATTGACTGAATGTTTGTTTATTCCATGTGTAACTGCGTTGTTGTTTGTGTCGCACTGCTTTGCTTTAACTTGGCCAGGTCGCAGTTGTAAATGAGAACTGGTTCTAAACTAGCCTACCTGGTTAAATAAAGGTAAAGCAAATAAAAACAAATAAAAGTGGATGTGGCTCGGCTGCCCCCTAGCTGGTTGGCCCACATTGGCTATGTAATTGGGTGACGCTGCCCCCAGATGCTAATCTTGGGTCAGTTATACATTTCCCCCCACTAATGGTTAAGGTAAGGACAGTGGGAGGGGGAAGCTGATCTTAGATCTGTATCCTAGACCCAGGAGTGTGGTAATAGCCATTTCATTACAAATATGGTCCATCCTCTGACTTTGGTCTTTACCTCTGATGATGCCGCTGGCCAGTCCTGGTATTCCCTGTATCTCTGTAACGTTGTTCTGGTTGAAGTAGTCGTCACATTGAGGACTACTCATGTTGCCAGAGCTACAGAAGTTCCTCCACAGCTGACTAGGTACAGTCACATTGCCCTCTAGAACCGTCTTACTACACACGTCAAACTGATCTCTCACCAGTGTCCTGTTACCCAACATACAGATCCTGGAGAAAGAGGAATATTATTGGTTCTGATTATAAACAGAGCGATGATAACATGTCATGATAATGTGATGATAATATCCGTGTTTTCACTCTACTTTAGATCAGATATTAGGTATATTATAACTACACTGAAAAAAATTACAGTATGCGTACAGTAGCTAGATCTTTAGGACAAAGTTCAACAATGGAAATACAATTATATCTCCCTTGACCATTCCAGCCAGCGGAACAGAAAGTGGTTTGGCGATATGTCAGGGGCAAACTGATCATTAACACCAAATTAAATCCACATCAATTATACCATTATCCCCATTGCCTGTTCAGACAAAGAAGTAAAAAAATCCCCAGTGCCTTACGAGAAGTTGGGTGGTTGGAAAACGGACTTAATGGCCCCGGCGTAGATGGAGACGATAGAGATGATGACACAGGCCAGGAAGAGAGAGGCCAGCTTGTTGACGTATTTCACCCCCACAAAGACCACCACGGCCATGAGGCTGAGACAGATGGTGCCGTACACCCTCATGTTGTTGAGGATGGCACTGTCGCCCCCGTGGTGGTCGCTGGCGTGGAAGATGGCCGCCTGAGGAACCAGATATTTCTGGGAGAGGACAATGACAACATAATTAATTAAGGTACACTTTCTGTGAGGCACACACATTTAATACCTTATATGTGCATTCATAATGCACTTATAATGGCTTCTACAACTCACTATACAGTAAGAGCAGAACAGAAGCCTTTCACTTTAAATGTATTTTGAGTACTCCGAATATACGAATATCAGTCATATACTACAGTCTACAACAGCAACATTATGTGGATCAAATGTATGTTCAGCTAATGTTATTGGATCCCATTTTGTTTCAAATATTTTTTTATTGAAGACACACAAGAAAAATAAAAATATATATATATTTTTTTTCCTTTTTAAGATTAAAAAAATAAAAAATAAAATATTTATATATATATATATATATATATATATATATATATATATATATATATATATATATATATATATATATATATATATATATATACATACATATACATACACACACACATATATACACATATACACACACACACACACACACACATATATACACATTTACACACACACATACAGTGGGGAGAACAAGTATTTGATACACTGCCGATTTTGCAGGTTTTCCTACTTTCCTACTAACCATCACCCCCAGTCCCCTGCAGCAATAAATAACTGGTATGGTAATAAGAAGGATTGAAAAATAAATAATGAAACAAAACAAAAATGGGGGAATATAAGTATATCCATCCGAAAGTGTCAATGATCAAACCTGGAAGGCCTCCCAAACAGGCATCGCTCTGAACACAGCCGGAATCAAATACTTATGTCATGCAATAAAATACAAATGAATTACTTAAAAATCATACAATGTGATTTTCTGTATTTTTGTTTTAGATTCCGCCTCTCACAGTTGAAGTGTACCTATGATAAAAATTACAGACCTCTACATGCTTTGTACTGTAAGTAGGAAAACCTGCAAAATCGGCAGTGTATCAAATACTTGTTCTCCCCACTGTACATATACACATACATACACACCCACACAAAATAAATGCATATATAAAAATATATATTTAAAAAATATATATATATGTGTATATACACACAAATACATCCATATGCACATATTCACATACACACATACACATACTCTGGCCATGCGAAGCGACCGTTCGAATGATGCTCTCAATTTTGGTGTCCAGTTCAGCAATAGTAGCCTTAAGATCCTCAGCTATAGCAACACGTAGCTCCCCCAAAGCCCGGGTAAGTTCTGTAAGTGTCACGTTGTTGCCCGTGCCTTCCGCCATGTCTGTCTCGTTGTTTAGTGGGGAGTAGGCCTCCGCTGTGAATTTATTGTCCTTTGGTCGCTTATTACTCGGCATTTTCATATAAAAAGTTACAATCTTGTATTAGAAAGAAATGTTTGTTGTAAAAAGTGCCATAAAGTAGGTTAAATTAGATTATTTCGCAAAAAAAGTTGCAGGAGCCTCTCACACACAGCCGTTCACTCCAACATGCTAGCTCCGCCCCTTGGATCCCATTTTTACATGTAAGTTACTCCATCTCAAAATGATTGAGTACATTGACCTATTTTACTGTGGTATATTGGTTGCATCACAAATTGCACCATATTCTCTACATATTGCACTACTTTAGGTCCTGATCAAAAGTAGTGCACTAAATAGGGAATAGGGTGCCATTTGGGAGCAGATGATAACTCACCAGGAAGATCTCTATAGCTCCCAGTATGTACATGGCAGCAGCGAAGGTTGTTCCCAGGTAGAAACAGATTCCTACAGCCCCCCCAAACTCAGCACCCAGGGAACGAGAGATCATGAAATACGCCCCTCCGGCTACAACAGAGAACAGCACAGAGTTAACATGGATGAAACTGGTCAGAATAGACTGACGGTGTGATCATTTGTTAGTCATGTCATAAAAAAATGATATTATCTTCTTAATGTCATGTTTATGTAACTGTTACAACTAAAGTGTTTTAAGTGTAAAATGTAAGTTTGGATTCTCAGTCTTCAAAGCTTGTACTGTACCCTCACCTGGGACAACACCATTTGTAGCTATGGCACTCATGGATATGGCAGTGAGCATTGTCTGTCAAATAGGAGAGAATATGAACACCATCAAATAAGGCCAGTCAGTCTTTATGAGAGAGTTCTGGATGTTTTATGTTGTGCCCATCAACCAATACACTCTGCTCTTTATCCACATAATAAACACACTTAGCAACTTGTCATTGGACAACTGAACATAATTCATCAATCATATTGGAAAGGTTGAGACATAAACCACAAATATATTACATGTCCTTTGGAGTAAACAGCAGGATGTGGAAACTGCTGTGGGTTCTATTCAGCCTGGTAATGTTAACTGGCTGGCTGGTGACCCAGTTTTAACAGGGGGTTTGGCAAGTGGACAAGAACAGTGTGTCAATGGTCTTCTAACATTGCCAGACAGTATGTGTGTGTGTGTGTGTGTGTGTGTGTGTGTGTGCGTGCATGCATGTGAGTGTGCCTATGTGTGTACAGTGCTGTGAAAAAGTATTCGCCCCCTTCCTGAGTTCTTATTTTTTTGCACATTTGTCACACATAAATGTTTCAGATCATCAAACATTTTTAATATTACACAAAAATTACACAAAAAAAAAGAAAAACTTTTTCACAGCACTGTGTGTGTGTGTGTACTAACACATGAGCAGCACATGAGGACGATGAGGAATGACTGGACGATGCCGGCTGTGCCCACAATCCACGTTAGACGAAGAAACAGGATGACACCAAAGATGTTCTGTAGACAGGGCAGGTAGACTCCCATCAGGGTACCCATGTTGGGGGACTGCAGAGAGAGTGAGAGAGTGAGAGTGAGAGGGAGTGAGAGAGAGAGAGAGAGAGAGAGAGAGTGAGTGAGAGAGAGAGAGAGAGAGGAAAACAACATTTAAAAAAAGAACCAAACATAAATAGTGACATAAAGAAGACAGGAAACAGATGTGAGTGATTTGGTTGTCAAGATAACTATGACTGTACTACTGTAGTTTTCCATATTTGTGTGAGTAGTGTGTTTCAATGTCTATGTTTTTATGTGTGTTTCAGTGTCTATGTTTTGATGTGTGTTTCTGAAAATGGTATGTAGCACAGATAGACCCACAGGAAATAGCTAATTGATCAGAATTATTGATCAGGTAAGATATTGATCAACTCTCACCAGGGGGCCCACAGGGCAGAAACAAACAGGCTCCAACACAACCCAAAGCACACGCATGCAAGCTCAGATCCAAACATGTGCAGAGACAGAGGGGTAGAGAGAGAGAGAGACTAAAGCCTGTTTAAATCTCAAAAGAAGAGAAAGAGAGGTGGTGTTTGTGACTTCTGACCTTTGGGGCCTTCCTGCGTGACGTCTCTGTGTTCTCGGCCTCCTCGTGCTCCCTGGCCCCCTGGGTAATGTTGGTGTAGTTGACCAGCCGGCTGAGGAGGGACGACACCTTGGGACGGATGTCCAATTCCTCCTGCAGGACAGGGACAGCAGAACAGGGAACAGTTAGAGCTGGATGGGTACCTGATGTGTCTGTGGGGTGTAATAGCCTACAGTAAAATGGTATTATAGTGCAGTGTAAGGAACTGAATTTGTATAGGTTGAAGTAGGAGTGGTGGTCTATCTAGTGATCGATCAATCTTGGCAGTTGAGATTAGCAAATATTGATGTTGTGTATAATCACGTCATGTATTAGTATCAGAGTCACTGTGAGCCACTTACAAAGTAACTGTCCAGTGAACATCTCACTTTTAAAAGTCCATATTCTGTTAACTCACACCCAAATAATGTTGTTGACTCATCCTATACTCCTATCTGTAGCCAAATCATAATTTGGAGAACAAACACCCACCAACATTCCAACACACACACAAAAAAAAGCAGTTAACATATTTTTTTTGGAAGGAAAACTTTTCACTCAAATTGTAATTCATTATAGATCATATTTCCTAGAAATCTGGAAACACTGGACTGTTACTTTAAAGACAGACCTCAAACAAGGCCAGGTTCCTGTCATAGAAATCAGTCTTCCTGTCAGTATCTGCACTGCTGAGGAAAGGACTATCCTCCTTGTGATTTCCATGGCCTGAAAAAAGAGATAGAAGAAGAGAAATAAAACATTTATAAAGTAGGCAAGGATAACATTTTCAACCAGTACCTTGGTAAGATAAACAGGGGTCATTGTAAAGTATGAAATGTGATAATGAGAGAGTCAGTTTGTGATCAGTTCCCATTCATGCATGCTGGTGCTCTATTGTAAAACAGCAGTCTGTTTGTTTTCATCTCAACCAACACGTTGCAATATAAAAACACAAAAAATGACATTTGAGACAAATAAACTTTAGCGATATCTGTAGAGGTTACAGGAAAAGAGACGACTAATAATAACTACAATACAATAGCCATCACAAAACAATGCAACGATGCAACTCTGTCAACCACAGTATATACGGTCTATGGTGCTAACTGTGACGAATCTCCAAGTTAGTTCCCACAGTCTGCCTACAACCTACAGTGTGACATCACTGTCTGTCTCAGTCTCCCACTCCCACGTTCAAAGTCATCAACCCCGGCAGCTGCTATGTGAGGTATACGGTAACCAGAGACCTGCATCCTACACTATTATACTGCTTTTTAATGTTTTCAGCATATCAGGCACAGAGAAAATAGGAAGGAATTCACTCAAACCCTCTATTGCAAAATGTTTCAATCCATCATTGCTGATCAAGATTGTGATGTCATTAAACAAGATTGAGCAATTGAGTGACTTCTCTTGCATCACCAGTAAGCAAAGCATTCACCCAAAGATAAATTCATATCCAAACATCATCCAGGCCAAAACTAAAATCAATCAATGTTAAATAGAGCAGAGACGACAAAAAAGTTCCTTAGTAATTTCTCTCTGGTTTAAACTCTGTTCTCTGTTTCTCTTGATACATCAAGCTGAGGCAGGATATGAGCCTGGGGCTACTGGCAGTGCACACAGCATCTGTGTGAATATGATAATACACGACACACAAACCAATCTATTTCTAGAAATTAGGATCCTGACCTTTGGATCATCCGAGAACATGACAAGTCGTCCAGTCTCTTCAAACATTATTTGCTTGCAGCCCAAATCCAACCGGTTACAATACTAACATCCCGAGCCACAGACATTTACCCGACTGCCGTACCCTATAAGTAGGGCTGAACACGAGACAAAAAAAATGCTAACTTCTCTCCTGCATCTATTCTAAAACTAGACCCATGCTGGTTCAGTGGTGCCAAGCTTCTCTACTTACCTGTCTCCGGCACCACAGTGTTCAGTACCTCAGTGCTGCTGAGGGTGACCATGCTGCCACAGTGTGTGCAGAGAGCAGTGTACTGTGATCTCTGGCTCGGGACATAGTCAGGCGCCATTCAGAACACACTGTCACACAGGGCAAACTGTCACTCACTGAGGGGCTTGGGCCAGAACACACAGTGTGAGGCTGCATACACACACACACACACACACACACACACACACACACACACACACACACACACACACACACACACACACACACACACACACACACACACACACACACACCGGAGGGGGAGTGCACACACAGGAGCGAGTACACACAAGCAAGCACGCAGGCACAAATACATAAAAACTGTGGGTTGTAGAGCAGAGGCCAGAGCAAACACACAGTAAACACACAGTATGCATATGAAGATCTTAAAGTATTTCACAACTACGTACAGCACATTGATATTACAGTTTTTTACAATCACTTTGGCACTAATTTCAGAACCTTGATGTCATCTTTAAAACTCTAGACACAAAACTCACAACCAATGATCAAAATGCTAATTTTTCAAAACTCTAACACTTTTTCCAATTGCTTGGATACAATACACATAAAGCTAAGATCATTTGTTCATTGAACTTAAATCACCTGTTCAAAATAAACACAACTTAACATCAAAGTATTACCATTTCAAAATGCAATGCACACATTACATCTGAGATGACTGTCTATTCATTTCATTACAATGATCTAACTATCAATTGATACAACTGCTCAAAATGATAAGTGACTGTTGCGTTACTCATAATGCATAGTTTTACGGAAACTGACAAACGATATATAGATCATGAAGGTTTCAGGATAACGAGATCCATTGACACCAATTACCGTGGAACATGAACCAATTGGACTACATTATCTATGGATGTAATATTTCATCATCATTCTTTATCAGACACTGTTTCTATGGTCCCATGTACCACTTTCCCAGACCATGTTTTCAGATTTGACATTACTTATACACTCACCGGCCACTTTATTAGGTACACCTATCTAGTACTTTTGCCTCCACAACAGCCTGAATTATTCACGGTGTTGTATGTTAAGAGATGCCCTTTCTTCACACCACTGTTTTGAACAGCTGTTATTTGAGCGTTTGTGGCCTTTCTGTTAGCTTGAATGAGTCTGGACATTCTCCCCTGACCTCTCTCATTAACAAGGTGGTTTTGCCCACAGAAATTCCGCTCACTGAATGTGTTTTGTTTATCGTACCATTCTCTGTAAACTCTAGAGACTGTAGTGCATAAAAATCCCAGGAAGGCAGCTGTTTCTGAGATGCTGGAATCACCATGTGTGGCATCAACAATCATACCACGGTCAAAGTTGCTTAGATTACGCATCTTGCCCGTTCTAATGTTTGGCCGAACAACATCTAAAGCTCTCTACTCTATATACTCTATATATTGAGTTGCAGGCAGCCACATGATTCGCTGTTCGAATGTAACCGTCTTTGATGAGCTACAGTGCCTTGCGAAAGTATTCGGCCCCCTTGAACTTTGCGACCTTTTGCCACATTTCAGGCTTCAAACATAAAGATATAAAACTATATTTTTTTGTGAATAATCAACAACAAGTGGGACACAATCATGAAGTGGAACGACATTTATTGGATATTTCAAACTTTTTTAACAAATCAAAAACTGAAAAATTGGGCGTGCAAAATTATTCAGCCCCCTTAAGTTAATACTTTGTAGCGCCACCTTTTGCTGCGATTACAGCTGTAAGTCGCTTGGGGTATGTCTCTATCAGTTTTGCACATCGAGAGACTGAAATGTTTTCCCATTCCTCCTTGCAAAACAGCTCGAGTTGGATGGAGAGCATTTGTGAACAGCAGTTTTCAGTTCTTTCCACAGATTCTCGATTGGATTCAGGTCTGGACTTTGACTTGGCCATTCTAACACCTGGATATGTTTATTTTTGAACCATTCCATTGTAGATTTTGCTTTATGTTTCGGATCATTGTCTTGTTGGAAGACAAATATCCGTCCCAGTCTCAGGTCTTTTGCAGACTCCATCAGGTTTTCTTCCAGAATGGTCCTGTATTTGGCTCCATCCATCTTCCCATCAATTTTAACCATCTTCCCTGTCCCTGCTGAAGAAAAGCAGGCCCAAACCATGATGCTGCCACCACCATGTTTGACAGTGGGGATGGTGTGTTCAGCTGTGTTCAGCTGTGTTGCTTTTACGCCAAACATAACGTTTTGCATTGTTGCCAAAAAGTTCAATTTTGGTTTCATCTGACCAGAGCACCTTCTTCCACATGTTTGGTGTGTCTCCCAGGTGGCTTGTGGCAAACTTTAAACTACACTTTTTATGGATATCTTTAAGAAATGGCTTTCTTTTTGCCACTCTTCCATAAAGGCCAGATTTGTGCAATATACGACTGATTGTTGTCCTATGGACAGAGTCTCCCACCTCAGCTGTAGATCTCTGCAGTTCATCCAGAGTGATCATGGGCCTCTTGGCTGCATCTCTGATCAGTCTTCTCCTTGTATGAGCTGAAAGTTTAGAGGGACGGCCAGGTCTTGGTAGATTTGCAGTGGTCTGATACTCCTTCCATTTCAATATTATCGCTTGCACAGTGCTCCTTGGGATGTTTAAAGCTTGGGAAATATTTTTGTATCCAAATCCGGCTTTACACTTCCTCACAACAGTATCTCGGTCCTGCCTGGTGTGTTCCTTTTTCTTCATGATGCTCTCTGCGCTTTTAATGGACCTCTGAGACTATCACAGTGCAGGTGCATTTATACGGAGACTTGATTACACACAGGTGGATTGTATTTATCATCATTAGTCATTTAGGTCAACATTGGATCATTCAGAGATCCTCACTGAACTTCTGGAGAGAGTTTGCTGCACTGAAAGTAAAGGGGCTGAATAATTTTGCACGCCCAATTTTTCAGTTTTTGATTTGTTAAAAAAGTTTGAAATATCCAATAAATGTCGTTCCACTTCATGATTTTGTCCCACTTGTTGTTGATTCTTCACAAAAAAATACAGTTTTATATCTTTATGTTTGAAGCCTGAAATGTGGCAAAAGGTCGCAAAGTTCAAGGGGGCCGAATACTTTCGCAAGGCACTGTATGTCATTGTGTGGGATAATGTCAGGTTCCACCATGCTCAAATAGTGCAAGCATGGTTTCAGGCCCATCCACAATTTACCACCCTGTGCTTACCCCCATACTCTCCTTTCCTTAACCCGATTGAGGATTTTTTCTCCACATGGAGGTGGAAGGTATATGATAGGCGCCCTCACGAACAAGCCACCCTTCTCCAGGCCATGGATGACGCATACAATGACATCACGGCAGACCAGTGTCAGGCCTGGACTCGCCATGCCCGAAGATTCTTCCCAAGATGTTTGGCTAATGAAAACATCCATTGTGATGTGGATGAGAACCTGTGGCCAAATCCACAAGACAGGGTTGATGGAAATATAGAAGTACAGTAATCAAGCCTTTGTTTTGCTATTTACAGTAAGGCAGGTGAGGAACACTGCAATGATGTTTTACAGTAAGTCAGGTGAGGAACACTGCAGTGATGTTTTACAGTAAGTCAGGTGAGGAACACTGCAGTGATGTTTTACAGTAAGTCAGGTGAGGAACACTGCAGTGATGTTTTACAGTAAGTCAGGTGAGGAACACTGCAGTGATGTTTTACAGTAAGCCAGGTGAGGAACACTGCAGTGATGTTTTAGAGTAAGCCAGGTGAGGAACACTGCAGTGATGTTTTACAGTAAGCCAGGTGAGGAACACTGCAGTGATGTTTTACAGTAAGTCAGGTGAGGAACACTGCAGTGATGTTTTACAGTAAGTCAGGTGAGGAACACTGCAGTGATGTTTTACAGTAAGCCAGGTGAGGAACACTGCAGTGATGTTTTACAGTAAGTCAGGTGAGGAACACTGCAGTGATGTTTTACAGTAAGCCAGGTGAGGAACACTGCAGTGATGTTTTACAGTAAGCCAGGTGAGGAACACTGCAGTGATGTTTTACAGTAAGCCAGGTGAGGAACACTGCAGTGATGTTTTACAGTAAGCCAGGTGAGGAACACTACAGTGATGTTTTACAGTAAGCCAGGTGAGGAACACTGCAGTGATGTTTTACAGTAAGCCAGGTGAGGAACACTGCAGTGATGTTTTACAGTAAGTCAGGTGAGGAACACTGCAGTGATGTTTTACAGTAAGCCAGGTGAGGAACACTGCAGTGATGTTTTACAGTAAGCCAGGTGAGGAACACTGCAGTGATGTTTTACAGTAAGCCAGGTGAGGAACACTGCAGTGATGTTTTACAGTAAGCCAGGTGAGGAACACTACAGTGATGTTTTACAGTAAGCCAGGTGAGGAACACTGCAGTGATGTTTTACAGTAAGCCAGGTGAGGAACCAGCAGTTGACCTTTAACTGTTTTTTATTTTTTTGTAGCTAATTATTTTTGCTTTGATTCAAAGAAACCTGTTTTGATTTTATTGCATTTCATCAATAAATTTAAAGTTTTGTTCAATGATTCCACTGTGTCTGTAGTATTCTCTCTAATAGTCCTTTTACAGTGATGTATTTACGTGTAGTAGCATAATAAAGCATGTGTCACATATTTTGTACTACAATATTTAATGATTGTACGAACAACTACACAGTGAAACGATCGGTATCTTGTGTGTGGGTGATCTAAATGAATGTTCCTATGGTAGTTCATGATAAATTAGTTATTTGAAACAATGATTCTGCAAGTGCAAGGTTTCTTTAAAGATATGAATGCACAATACAATGTTTTGAACATTGGACAGCCTGTGTTACAAGTGATGACCGTTTTGAGTTTCATGTCTAGAGTTTTGAAAAAGGACCACAAGGTTCTGAAATTAGTGCCAAATTGATTGTTAAAAACTGTACTATGGGCCATGACGGGCTTGTCATTGGATGCTAACAACGCATAATGGCAACTCAAAATGCTATGCTGTGAAACATTTAGAAAATATGTCCCACTTAAGCACTAATGATGAGGGAGTCAACTCCTCATACCCTTTCTGAGATTAGATGGGAATAAGTGTGTAAAGACCTAACCCTCACCCACTAGTATGATGTCATTGAAAAGGGGCAGGGAAAGAGACAAGATCAAATCAATTAAAATACTGTCCTCTAGTGTCAGTTTGCTGCTAGTGCCATGTGAGAACATTGTAATACAGGAAGGATGTCACTGTGTTTGTGTTTACATTGCAATGTGCATGCCATCATAGCGTCAGTTCTAAACAATGACCGAAGGATGCTGAACTTGTAAAACAACATATAATCCTTTATCTCTGTCTGTACTGTTCGCTTATATGTTTCCAAATGTCTCTCTCTCTCTCTCTCTCTCTCTACCACAACACCCTCCTCATGTCGGTCTATTAATAAAAGGATGGAGGGTATGGGGACCGGGTGGCGTTCGTAAAGTTGAATGGTCCGGAGGGGGTTCTCCTGACCTGACGTTTGATGTCTAATTAAAACAGATTAAAGATGAACAGAACTGTTATGAATGACTCACAGAGAGCTGCGCTGAAAAGAACAGCACACAGGGATTTACAACGACAGGTCCCAACAAGTCAACGAACAAACGGTGCCTCCACAAAAATGCCTCTGAGCCACAAGATCAAACGACTGCCAACAAAGTGAGACAGACTGCCAACCCTGCCGAGCTTCCCGCCTCCTCCTGCTGTACTGAACAGTCACCTCTGTCTGAACGCCTTGTCACTATTAGACAAGTCAGCACATTACTGGCAGCACTCACTTTAGCTTTTTACAGAGAGAAATAACATGACTACCCAAGTTCCTAAAGCTATCCAGACATATAATGAAGTTGTTTCATATGTGCTTGACTGAAGAGGTCGTTGAACTAGGCCTATTACTGGAAGTGTCAACATATCACTGGTGTAGTGAAGTTACAGGCCAACTTAAATCTGCAGAATGAATTTTGGAAGATCATATCATTCTTTACTCTGTTTCTAGTTCCATCAGCTTCTTTCTTTGTCTTTTTTACATTTAATACAAAGCAGAGACTATTAGCCAAGATATTAACAAATACCATATTTGCAGATTAATTTTAAGCTTCAAACACACCAGCAAAATTATCACACATTCGGTTGTCATATTTTTAATATGGTCCCATTCAAACAAAGGAAACAGGAAAAGGAAAGTTGAAATGGTCTAGTAAGCACTAGGGTGGGGCATTAATTGAGGTTGTGTCTATTTCTGTAAAGGCCTATGATCAGTGCTGCTGTGTTGCCACCGTAAAAACAACCACTAAGACAAAAGTATTCCTGACCTGTTATTTAACAGTCAATCCATAAACAATCAATAGAAGAGCGGTGAAGTCCACCTAATGGAAACACAGGCTGTATCTGCTTGATTATCTTCTCCCTGATAGATAAGGAGTTCTCTAAAATACACTCTTCCCCTGGATTTAAATATACAATGAACCAATACCCTAGACTAGAGTCTGACTGACACAGAACTATACCCTAGACTAGTCTGACTGAAACAGAACTATACCCTAGACTAGAGTCTGACTGACACAGAACTATACCCTAGACAAGTCTGACTGAAACAGAACTATACCCTAGACTAGAGTCTGACTGACACAGAACTATACCCTAGACTAGAGTCTGAATGACACAGAATTATACCCTAGACTAGTCTGACTGACACAGAACTACACCATAGACTAGAGTCTGACTGACACAGAACTACACCATAGACTAGAGACTCACTGACACAGAACTATACCCTGGACTAGAGTCGGACTGACACAGAACTAAACCCTAGACTAGAATCTGACTGACCCATAACTATACCCTAGACTAGAGTCTGACTGACACAGAACTATATCCTAGACTGGTCTGACGGACACAGAACTACATCCTAGACTAGTCTGACTGACACAGAACTATACCCTAGACTAGAGACTCACTGACACAGAACTATACCCTGGGCTAGAGTCTGACTGGAACAGAACTATACCCTAGACTAGAGTCTGACTGACCCATAACTATACCCTAGACTAGAGTCTGACTGACACAGAACAATACCCTGGACTAGAGTCTGACTGACACAGAACTACATCCTAGACTAGTCTGACTGACACAGAACATTACCCTAGACTAGAGTCTGACTGACACAGAACTACATCCTAGACTAGTCTGACTGACACAGAACTGTACCCTAGACTAGAGTCTGACTGACACAGAACTTTACCCTAGACTAGTCTGACTGACACAGAACTATACCCTAGACTAGAGTCTGACTGACACAGAACTATATCCTAGACTAGTCTGACTGACAAAGAACTATACCCTAGACTAGTCTGACTGACACAGAACTATACCATAGACTAGAGACTGACTGAGCCAGAACAACACCCTAGACTAGTCTGACTGACACAGAACTACACCATAGACTAGTCTGATTGACACAGAACTATACCCTAGACTAGAGTCTGACTGACACAGAACTACACCCTAGACTAGTCTGACTGACACAGAACTATACCCTAGACTAGAGTCTGACTGACACAGAACTAAACACAAGACTAGTCTGACTGACACAGAACTATACCCTGGACTAGATTCTGACTGACACAGAACTAAACCCTAGAGTAGTCTGACTGACACAGAACTATTCCCTAGACTAGAGTCTGACTGACACAGAACTATATCCTAGACTAGTCTGACACAGAACTAAACCCTAGACTAGTCTGACTGACACAGAATTATACCCTAGACTACAGTCTGACTGACACAGAACTATACCCTAGACTAGTCTGACTGACACAGAACTACATCCTAGACTTGTCTGACTGACACAGAACTATACCCTAGACTAGAGTCTGACTGACACAGAACTAAATCCTAGACTAGTCTGACTGACACAGAACTATACCCTAGATTAGTCTGACTGACACAGAACTATACCCTAGACTAGAGTCTGACTGACACAGAACAATACCCTAGAATAGTCTGACTGACACAGAACTATACCCTAGACTAGAGTCTGACTGACACAGAACTATACCCTAGACTAGAGTCTGACTGACACACAACTATACCCTAGACTAGAGTCTGACTGACACAGAACTACACCATAGACTGTGTGTCTATGGTGTAGTTCTGTGTCAGTCAGACTCTAGTCTAGGGTATAGTTCTGTGTCAGTCAGACTCTGACACAGAACAATACCCTGGACCAGAGTCGGACTGACACAGAACAATACCCTAGACTAGTCTGACTGACACAGAACTATACCCTAGACTAGTCTGACTGACACAGAACAATACCCTACACTTGTCTGACTGACACAGAACTATACCCTAGACTAGAGTCTGACTGACACAGAACAATACCCTAGACTAGAGTCTGACTGACACAGAACTACACCCTAGACTAGTCTGACTGACACAGAACTAAACACTAGACTAGTCTGACTGACACAGAACTATACCCTGGACTAGAGTCTGACGGACACAGAACTACATCCTAGACTAGTCTGACTGACACAGAACAATACCCTGGACTAGAGTCTGACTGACACAGAACTATACCCTAGACTAGAGTCTGACTGACACAGAACTACATCCTAGACTAGTCTGACTGACACAGAACTATACCCTAGACTAGAGTCTGACTGACACAGAACTATACCCTAGACTAGAGTCTGACTGACACAGAACTGCATCCTAGACTAGTCTGACTGACACAGAACTGTACCCCAGACTACAGTCTGACTGACACAGAACTTTACCCTAGACTAGTCTGACTGACACAGAACTATACCCTAGACTAGTCTGACTGACAAAGAACAATACCCTACACTTGTCTGACTGACACAGAACTGTACCCTAGACTGAAGTCTGACTGACACAGAACTACATCCTAGACTAGTCTGACTGACACAGAACTGTACCCTAGACTAGAGTCTCACTGACACAGAAAAATACCCTAGACTAGTCTGACTGACACAGAACTATACCCTAGACTAGTCTGACTGACACAGAACAATACCCTACACTTGTCTGACTGACACAGAACTATACCCTAGACTAGAGTCTGACTGACACAGAACAATACCCTAGACTAGAGTCTGACTGACACAGAACTACACCCTAGACTAGTCTGACTGACACATAACTAAACACTAGACTAGTCTGACTGACACAGAACTATACCCTGGACTAGAGTCTGACGGACACAGAACTACATCCTAGACTAGTCTGACTGACAATGAACTATAGCCTAGACTAGAGTCTGACTGACCCATAACTATACCCTAGACTAGAGTCTGACTGACACAGAACAATACCCTGGACTAGAGTCTGACTGACACAGAACTATACCCTAGACTAAAGTCTGACTGACACAGAACTACATCCTAGACTAGTCTGACTGACACAGAACTATACCCTAGACTAGAGTCTGACTGACACAGAACTATACCCTAGACTAGAGTCTGACTGACACAGAACTACATCCTAGACTAGTCTGACTGACACAGAACTGTACCCTAGACTAGAGTCTGACTGACACAGAACTTTACCCTAGACTAGTCTGACTGACACAGAACAATACCCTACACTTGTCTGACTGACACAGAACTGTACCCTAGACTGGAGTCTGACTGACACAGAACTACATGCTAGACTAGTCTGACTGACACAGAACTGTACCCTAGACTAGAGTCTGACTGACACAGAACTACATCCTAGACTAGTCTGACTGACACATAACTATACCCTACACTTGTCTGACTGACACAGAACTATACCCTGGACTAGAGTCTGACTGACACAGAACTATACCCTAGACTAGAGTCTGACTGACACAGAACTATACCCTGGACTAGAGTCTGACTGACACAGAACTACATCCTAGACTAGTCTGACAGACACAGAACTGTACCCTAGACTAGAGTCTGACTGACACAGAACTTTACCCTAGACTAGTCTGAATGACACAGAACTATACCCTAGACTAGAGTCTGACTGACACAGAACTATATCCTAGACTAGTCAGACTGACACAGAACTATACCCTAGACTAGTCTGACTGACACAGAACTATACCCTAGAGTAGTCTGACTGACACAGAACTATAGCCTAGACTAGTCTGAATGACACGGAACTATATCCTAGACTGGTCTGATGGACACAGAACTAAACCCTAGACTAGTCTGACTGACACAGAACTAAACCCTAGACTAGACTGATTGACACAGAATTATACCCTAGACTAGAGTCTGACTGACACAGAACTATACCCTAGACTAGTCTGACTGACACAGAACTAAATCCTAGACTAGTCTGACTGACACAGAACTATTCCCTAGACTAGTCTGACTGAAACAGAACAATACCCTAGACTAGAGTCTGACTGACACAGAACTACACCCTAGACTAGTCTGACTGACACAGAACTATACCCTAGACTAGAATCTGACTGACACAGAACTATATCCTAAACTAGTCTGACTGACACAGAACTATACCCTAGACTACTCTGACTGACACAGAACAATACCCTAGACTAGAGTCTGACTGATAGAGAACTACACCCTAGACTAGTCTGACTGACACAGAATTATACCCTAGACTAGAGTCTGACTGACACAGAACTAAACACAAGACTAGTCTGACTGACACAGAACTATACCCTGGACTAGAGTCTGACTGACACAGAACTAAACCCTAGACTAGTTTGACTGACACAGAACTATTCCCTAGACTAGAGTCTGACTGACACAGAACTATATCCTAGACTAGTCTGACTGACACAGAACTAAATCCTAGACTAGTCTGACTGACACAGAACTATACCCTAGACTAGTCTGACTGACAGAACTATATCCTAGATTAGTCTGACTGACACAGAAAAATACCCTAGACTAGTCTGACAGACACAGAACTGTACCCTAGACTAGAGTCTGACTGACACAGAACTTTACCCTAGACTAGTCTGAATGACACAGAACTATACCCTAGACTAGAGTCTGACTGACACAGAACTATATCCTAGACTAGTCAGACTGACACAGAACTATACCCTAGACTAGTCTGACTGACACAGAACTATACCCTAGACTAGTCTGACTGACACAGAACTATAGCCTAGACTAGTCTGAATGACACGGAACTATATCCTAGACTGGTCTGATGGACACAGAACTAAACCCTAGACTAGTCTGACTGACACAGAACTAAACCCTAGACTAGTTTGACTGACACAGAACTATTCCCTAGACTAGAGTCTGACTGACACAGAACTATATCCTAGACTAGTCTGACTGACACAGAACTAAATCCTAGACTAGTCTGACTGACACAGAACTATACCCTAGACTAGTCTGACTGACAGAACTATATCCTAGATTAGTCTGACTGACACAGAAAAATACCCTAGACTAGAGTCTGACTGACACAGAACTACACCCTAGACTAGTCTGACTGACACAGAACTATACCCTAGACTAGAGTCTGACTGACACAGAACTATATCCTAGACTGGTCTGATGGACACAGAACTATATCCTAGACTAGAGTCTGACTGACACAGAACTATACCCTAGACTAGTCTGACTGACACAGAACTATACCCTAGACTAGTCTGACTGACACAGAACTATAGCCTAGACTAGTCTGAATGACACGGAACTATATCCTAGACTGGTCTGATGGACACAGAACTAAACCCTAGACTAGTCTGACTGACACAGAACTAAACCCTAGACTAGACTGATTGACACAGAATTATACCCTAGACTAGAGTCTGACTGACATAGAACTATACCCTAGACTAGTCTGACTGACACAGAACTAAATCCTAGACTAGTCTGACTGACACAGAACTATACCCTAGACTAGTCTGACTGACACAGAACAATACCCTAGACTAGAGTCTGACTGACACAGAACTACACCCTAGACTAGTCTGACTGACACAGAACTATACCCTAGACTACTCTGACTGACACAGAACAGTACCCTAGACTAGAGTCTGACTGACACAGAACTACACCCTAGACTACTCTGACTGACACAGAACAGTACCCTAGACTAGAGTCTGACTGACACAGAACTACACCCTAGACTAGTCTGACTGACACAGAACTATACCCTAGACTAGAGTCTGACTGACACAGAACTAAACACAAGACTAGTCTGACTGACACAGAACTATACCCTGGACTAGAGTCTGACTAACACAGAACTATATCCTAGACTAGTCTGACTGACACAGAACTAAATTCTAGACTAGTCTGACTGACACAGAACTATACCCTAGACTATTCTGACTGACACAGAACTATATCCTAGATTAGTCTGACTGACACAGAACAATATCCTAGACTAGAGTCTGACTGACACAGAACTACACCCTAGACTAGTCTGACTGACACAGAACTATACCCTAGACTAGAGTCTGACTGACACAGAACTATATCCTAGACTGGTCTGATGGACACAGAACTATATCCTAGACTAGAGTCTGACTGACACAAAACTATACCCTAGACTAGTCTGACTGACACAGAACTATATCCTAGACTAGAGTCTGACTGACACAGAACAAAAACCTGGACTCGAGTCTGACTGACACAAAACTATACCCTAGACAAGTCTGACTGACACAGAACAATACCCTAGACTAGTCTGACTGACACAGAACTACATCCTAGACTAGTCTGACTGACACAGAACTATACCCTACACTTGTCTGACTGACACAGAACTATACCCTGGACTAGAGTCTGACTGACACAGAACTATACTCTAGACTAGAGTCTGAATGACACGGAACTGCGGGAGACACCATGTGACCACTTGCTATATATGGTCCCTTACGGCTATTCTTCAATGGAAATGCGTAAAAAGACTTCACAATGCTGTAGACACCTTGGGGAATACTTGGAAAACGTAAGCTCATTCGTAGCTCATTCACAGCCATATAAGGAATCATTGGCATGAGGCGGTTTAAAAAAATGCGGCACTTCCTGGTTGGATTTTTATCTGGGTTTCGCCTGTAACATCAGTTCTGTTGCACTCACAGACAATATCTTTGCAGTTTTGGAAACGTCAGAGTGTTTTCTATCCAAAGCTGTCAATTATATGCATAGTCGAGCATCTTTTCGTGACAAAATATCTTGTTTTAAACGGGAATGTTTTTCATCCCAACATTTTTAATAGCGCCCCCTTATGCTTGAGTTGAGGTATCTTGGAATTTAAAATGTTTCCAAGAAGAAATCCAAGAACATTATTTTCAAGAATCAAATTTCTTCGCAACTTTTTTCTTAGGAAGAAACATAGGAAGAAACTTTATTGAGGAATACACATTAAGTATAACTTAAGGAAAAAAGTGCACTTAAGAATACATTTCTTCTTAACAAGGTTTTGTGAATCTGGGCTCTAAACTCTGGAGTTGTGACTTTTCAGTGGCTAACCATTTATATAACCAATAATGCAAAAGAAAGCAAGAAAACTTCAACATGTCAGCATTCACCAAAGCTGCTTATCCATGAAAAACACTTTGTCACCCTATTAGCTCATTCGGTATGAAAGCCTCTTTGCTAAACTTCTCCTTAAATGAACATTTAAGACTTTATTAAGCAGCATAGAAGTCATGCAGCTTAGACCTCTCTATGGCTCTACCTCGTGTGGTTAGCTGGCAGAGATGCTATTCTGATTAGTGCTGTTCAAAGGCAATGTGTGTGTGATTGAGAGAAAGTGTTGGCAGGATCACAATGTCCTGACAAGTCACCAGAATGTTCTGACAAGGTAGGAAAACAAGATAAAAAATGTATTGTTCAAATGCTATTTTAGGCTTAAGGGTTAGGTTTAGGGTTTGGGGTTAAGGTTAGGCTTAGGGTTTAAGGTTAGGGTTAGGGTTAGGTTAAGGGTAAGAGTTAGTAGGATTTTGAATGGGAATAAAATAGTCCCTGAAAGTTCACAAAAACAAGACTGTGTGCGAGTACATGCAAGCACAGATTCAAACGCAAGCGAGATAGAATGCCTAAATGTGAGTGTGGTATGTGAGTGAGCATTTGGGTGTGTGTAAGAACACTAGTCAGTTAGCTACAGTAGCTGTCAACACTGGTTAGACTCTCAACGGACACCAGGGTCCACAACAGAGATGCTGCTAGCCTGCTACTTACTGTACCAACCAACACTAAGGTGGGTACACAACTATACCAGAGCCTTAGGCAGTTAAGTTACAATTGATTTGATACTGTAATACTGTGTATTGTATAATAACTTGGTGTTAGTTTGTCTAGCTCATTTGAACTGATCCATGATCTGCTTGTATATAGCCTTGTTATTGTTTTTATTGTGTTACTATTTCCTTTTCTATATAGAAAATATTTGTCTTACTTTTTAACTCTGCATTGTTGGGAATGGCCTCGTAAGTTAGCGTTTTACTGTAGTCTACACCAGCTGTATTCGGCGCATGTGACCAATAAACTTTGATTTGACTTGTCCTTACACATTTATAAAGGATGGTGAAGTGCTCAACTAAGTCATTGTGAAAATATACTTCATATTTCATAGTTAGAAATGTGTCTACTTAGTCACTGTCTGGACAGTGTTACTAATCATACAAGCAACAATGACTGACTGATAAGATGTTAGATTGTGTTTAATGACACTGGGGAAAAGAAGAGGTAGAAGAATTTGTGGATCCAGTTCTGTTTGATATATTGTTTATCAGATGAACTTAATCAGACTAACTGTTTCCTTACCATGTCACACCCTGACCATAGTTTGGTTTGTATGTTTCAATGTTTTGTTTGGTCAGGGTGTGATCTGAGTGGGCATTCTATGTTGGATGTCTAGTTTGTCTGTTTCTGTGTTTGGGACTGATATGGTTCTCAATCAGAGGCAGGTGTTAGTCATTGTCTCTGATTGGGAACCATATTTAGGTAGCCTGTTTTGTGTTGGGTTTTGTAAGTGGTTGTTTCCTGTCTTTGTGTTTGTTGCACCAGATAGGGCTGTTTCGGTTTTGCCACATTTATTGTTTTGTATTATGTTCATGTTGAGTTTACCTATTAAAAAACATGAACTATAACCACGCTGCATTTTGGTCCGTCTCTCCTTCCCAGGAGGAAAGCCGTTACAGAACCACCCACCACAACAGGACCAAGCGGCGTGGTGAAAAGCAGCAACAGCAGGAGAGGCAGCAGCAGCAACAGCAAGAGAGGCAGAACTATTTGGAGAAATGGACTTGGGAGGAGATTCTAGACGGGAAAGGACCCTGGGCACAGCCAGGAGATTATCGCTGCCCCAAAGAAGAGCTGGAGGCAACGAAGGCGGAGAGGTGTTGGTATGAGGAGGCAGCACGGCAGCGTGGATGGAAGCCCGAGAGTCAGCCCCAAAGATTTCTTGGAGGGGGCACACAGGGAGTATGGCGAAGCAAGATAGGAGACCTGCGCCAACTTCCTGTGCTTACCGGGGGGCGAGAGAGACCGGGCAGGCACCGTGTTATGCTGTGGAGCGCACGGTGTCCCCAGTGCGGGTGCATAGCCTGGTGCGGTACATACCAGCTCCTCGTATCGGCCGGGCTAGAGTGGGCATCGAGCCAGGTGCCATGAAGCCGGCTCTACGCATCTGGTCGCCAGTGCGTCTCCTTGGACGGCGTACATGGCACCAGCCTTGCGCATAGTGTCCCCGGTTCGCCTGCACAGCCCAGTGCGGGCTATTCCACCTCGCCGCACTGGCAGGGCGACCGGGAGCATTCAACCAGGTAAGGTTGGGCAGGCTCGGTGCTCAAGAGCTACAGTGCGCCTGCACGGTCCGGTCTATCCAGTACCACCTACATGCACCAGCCCTCCGGTGGCAGCCCCCCGCACCAGGCTGTCTCTTCGTCTCATCCCTCCAGCGCTGCCGGAGCCTTCCTCCTCTCCAGCGCTGCCGGAGTCTCCCGCCAGAGTCGCCAGTCAGCATGGAGCCGCCAGAGTCGCCAGTCAGCATGGAGCCGCCAGAGTCGCCAGTCAGCATGGAGCCGCCAGAGTCGCCAGTCAGCATGGAGCCGCCAGAGTCGCCAGTCAGCATGGAGCCGCCAGAGTCGCCAGTCAGCATGGAGCCGCCAGAGTCGCCAGTCAGCATGGAGCCGCCAGAGTCGCCAGTCAGCATGGAGCCGCCAGAGTCGCCAGTCAGCATGGAGCCGCCAGAGTCGCCAGTCAGCATGGAGCCGCCAGAGTCGCCAGTCAGCATGGAGCCGCCAGAGTCGCCAGTCAGCATGGAGCCGCCAGAGCCGCCAGTCAACCTGGAGCCGCCAGAGCCGCCAGTCAGAATGGAGCCGCCAGTCAGCCAGGATCTTCTAGAGCCGCCAGTCAGCCAGGATCTTCTAGAGCCGCCAGTCAGCCAGGATCTTCTGGAGCCGCCAGTCAGCCAGGATCTTCCGGAGCCGCCAGTCAGCCAGGATTTTCCAGAGCCGCCAGTCAGCCAGGATCTTCCAGAGCCGCCAGGATCCGCCAGAGCCGCCAGTCAGCCAGGATCCGCCAGAGCCGCCAGTCAGCCAGGATCCGCAAGAGCCGCCAGTCAGCCAGGATCCGCCAGAGTCGTCAGCCAGTACGGAGCTACCCTTCAGCACTGAGCTGTCCCTCAGTCCCGAGCTGCCCCTCTCTCCCGAGCTGCCCCTCTCTCCCGAGCTGCCCCTCTGTCCCGAGCTGCCCCTCTGTCCCGAGCTGCCCCTCTGTCCAGTGGGGTCATTTAGAAGGGTCGCCGTGGTCAGGAGGCCACGGAGGCGGACAATGAGGCGGACTAAGACTATGGTGAAGTGGGGGCTACGTCCAGCACCAGAGCCGCCACCGCGGACAGATGCCCACCCAGACCCTCCCCAATAGGTTCAGGTTTTGCGGCCGGAGTCCGCACCTTGGGGGGGGGAGTACTGTCACACCCTGACCATAGTTTGCTTTGTATGTTTCTATGTTTTGTTTGGTCAGGGTGTGATCTGAGTGGGCATTCTATGTTGGATGTCTAGTTTGTCTGTTTCTGTGTTTGGGCCTGATATGGTTCTCAATCAGAGGCAGGTGTTAGTCATTGTCTCTGATTGGGAACCATATTTAGGTAGCCTGTTTTGTGTTGGGTTTTGTAGGTGGTTATTTCCTGTCTTTGTGTTTGTTGCACCAGATAGGGCTGTTTCGGTTTTGCCACATTTATTGTTTTGTATTATGTTCATGTTGAGTTTACCTATTAAAAAACATGAACTATAACCACGCTGCATTTTGGTCCGTCTCTCCTTCCCAGGAGGAAAGCCGTTACATACCACTAATGGGGAAATTAAGTTGAGATTCAATTTAAAACTAAAAGTTGCACATGCTTATCAGTGGGTTGGTTATACATTTCAAAGCACAGCCATCCAGTCTCTGTAGGTCTTTCAAGTATGATATTGACCACTCTTTCACTCAAATCACATCAAATCAAACTTTATTTGTCACATGCGCCGACTACAACAAGTGTAGACTTTACCATGAAATGCTAACTGACAAACCCTTAAACCAACAGTGCAGTTGGTTAAAAGAAATACTTGGTTAAAATAAATATTTACCAAGTAGACTAAAATAAAAAGTCATACTAAAAAGTAACACAAGAAGAATAATTAGGTTATATACAGGGGGCATCAGTACTGAGTCAGTGTGCGGGGGTACAGGTTAGTTGAGGTAATTTGTACATGTAGGTGGGGGTAAAGTGACTATGCATAGATAATAAACAGTGAGTAGCATCAGTGTACAAAAGGCGAGAGGGGGTGGGGGGGGGTTAATGTAAATTGTCCGGTGGCGATTTTATTAATTGTTTAGCAGTCTTATGGCTTGGGGGTAGAAGCTGTTGAGGAGCCTTTTGGTGCTCCGGTACCGCTTGCCGTGCGGTAGCAGAGAAAACAGTCTATAACTTGGGTGACTGGAGTCTCTGATCATTTTATGGGCTTTCCTCTGAAGCTGCCTATTGTATAGTTCCTGGATGGCAGGGAGCTTGGTCCCAGTGATGTACTGGATTGTTCGCACTACCCTCTGTAGCGCCTTACAGTCAGATGCCGAGCAGTTGCCATAGCAGGCGGTGATGCAAAGCTTTAGAACCCTTTGAGGAGCTGGGGACCCATGACAAATCTTTTCAGTCTCCTGAGAGGGAAAAGGTTTTGTCGTGCCCTCTTCATGACTGTCTTGGTATGTTTGGCCCATGATAGTTTGTTGGTGATGTGGACACCAAGGAACTTGAAACTCTCGACTCGCTCCACTACAGCTCCGTCAATGTAATGGGGGCCTGTTCGGCCCGCCTTTTCCTGTAGTCCACAATCAACTCCTTTGTCTTGCTCACATTGCGGTTGAGGTTGTGGTCCTGGGACCACACTGCCAGTTTTCTGACCTCCTCCCTATAGGCCGTCTCATCATTGTCGGTGATCAGGCCTACCACTGTTGTGTTGTCAGCAAATTTAATGATGGTGTTGGAATCGTGTTTGGCCACGCAGTCGTGGGTGAACAGGGAATACAGGAGTGGACTAAGTAAACACCCCCGAGGGGCCCCAGTGTTAAGGATCAGCGTGGCAGATGTGTTGTTGCCTACTCTTACCACCTGGGGGCGGACTGTCAGGAAGTCCAGGATCCAGTTGCAGAGGGAGGTGTTTAGTCCCCAGAGTCCTTAGCTTAGTGATGAGCTTCGTGGGAACTATGGTGTTGAAAGCTGAGCTGTAGTCAATGAACAGCATTCTCACATACAGTAGGTGTTCCTTTTGTGAGAAAGGGCAGTGTGGAGTACGATTGAGATTGCGTCAACTGTGGATCTGTTGGGGCGGTAAGCAAATTGTAGCGGGTCTAGGGTGTCCGGGAGGATGCTGTTGATGTGAGCCATGACCAGTCTTTCAAAGCACTTCATGGCTACCGACGTGAGTGCCACGGGGCGGTAATCATTTAGGCAGGTTATCTTCACTTCCTTGGATACAGGGACTATGGTGGTCTGCTTGAAACATGGTGGTATTACAGACTCAGTCAGGGAGAGGATGAAAATGTCAGTGAAGACACTTAACAGTTGGTCCGCGCATGCTTTGAGTATACGTCCTGGTAATCCGTCTGGCCCAGCGGCTTTGTGAATGTGGACCTGTTTAAAGGTTTTGTTCACATTGGCTACCGAGAGCGTTATCACACAGTCATCCAGAACAGCTGGTGCTCTCATGCATGCTTCAGTGTACTTAATAAAAGGCATTTAGCTCGTCTGGTAGGCTCGTGTCACTGGGCAGCTCGCGTCTGGGTTTCCCTTTGTAATCTGCTATGGAGATGAAGATATACTGATTGAGAGGACTGAAGTGGGATTGTGGATATTTTTGATATATACATAAATTGTTCAATTACTGTCATCTAAAAAATAAAGACAATTATATCCAAATTCACAAGTAATATTCTTCAGAATTCTGAATGACTGAAGTATTTTTCATCACAGTTAATTTTTCTTCAAGGTTTTAAGAACATCTTGAGCTACCTAGGAGAAAGTTATTTAAATGGACTGTTCCATTTTGTTGTTATTATCTACCCTCATCCCTTTTTCCCTGGAAAAAAACCTGTGTTTTCTGCGACAACAATAGGCCATCGTTAACTATAGTGGTGTTTTTCATGAACAACAGCAGCTGCCCAGTAGAGCAGAGGAATGCTAGCCCGCTGTGCTGAGGCGCTGTGTGCTAGCTTTGATGTGCGCTAATGATGGAGAACGGCGTAGAAGGAGGGTGGTTAGGATTACAGTAGGTTATGGTTATGGTTAGTAAAGGGTGATTACAGCACCACAGTGAGTGGCAGAGGAGCACTGTGCAGTACAGTTGTAGGATCTTCACCAGCTACAGCAGAAAAATAATCCTGCAGCAACAGGAAATGTGAATTAATATGTGGATTATAATTCATGAACATGCTTGTAGGGGTTGATACCTTTTTCTTTAGGGCAAATTTCAAAGTGGAAATTACAAACTTTAGAAGCCTTTTTAAAACTCAAATACACTATAGGTTTGCTGTGCAGGAAAATGATCAGCAACAAAAGAGTGATCAAATTAAGATCCTACATCTGTACAGAGGAGGGGGGCCACCAATTGGACAATCAAACTGACACAAAATTGGCACAAAAGGTGGATCCAGAAACAGGGCAGACAGAAACAGCAACAGGTGAACATTATTTGGATACAGGTATAACAAGGCAAAGTGACAAATATATACAACATAATTGCACATCAGGTCATGACTTTCTTCAGAGAGTTGTGTTATGTAGGTGTTGTTTTTGTGCATGCTGTTAATTCCTCAAGTCAAGCTATTATACATTACAGTGACACTCTCCTGAAGACTTAGGGTTAGTCCCAAATTGCATCCTATTCCCTGTATGGTGCACTACTTTTGATCAGGGCCCAAAGGGTTCATTCAATAGGGGATAATGTGCCATTTGGGACACAGTCTTTGAGGACTGTTTGTCTTTCAACAGAAGCTAATACACTGTAGCAGCCCAATCAGGAGTGAGGGGATTCATTGTTACCGGGCAAGCTAGAGGCTGTGGAAAACACACAGTCATTCCCTACATAAAGGACTGCCAACTCCCACTTTAAAATAGCCCCGTTTGTTGTTACATGTCTCTCATAGCTCTAACCCAAGGGGCTCTAGTAGAATAATACAGCTAACCCTACCCTACCAGCAGTGCTATGCTATAGCCACTCAGGGAGACAACTGTAGCTGTAGCTAGTGGGGTTGTGTCCTAAAATGGTACCCTATCCCTGTAATAGTACACTACTTTTGACCAGAGCCCTATGGGGAACACAGGGTAATGTGTAAGCCACATGGGACAGCAGAGCAGAGTACACTCTATAGGGCATTATTTGTATGCATTTTTCTCAGTCTAAAATCATATGTTTAACAGTTCTAAATACAGGAGCTTGGTCACCACTTCTATCAACGGAAGCATTGATGTGATGTGAAGTAACACATTGCCTACAGATTTACAGAAATAAATGGTTTTGAGAAAATATTGTCATGTAACATGAATGTATAGAAGAAATGTATAGTGGAAAGTCCCCTAATCAACACAGCCAACTAGCCATCCTTATTCTACTACAAATCAGTAACTGACACCGGTCTGCAAGCCATCCTTTACACTTCAGTTTCCCTTCATGATACATTCTTTTGACTGACTCTTTATCTGTCACTGGTCTCAGGGTTCAAATTAGCAGTCCAGCTGTCCAGAGCCCATCGGTCATCACTCAGTCCACACACACAGAATCAGCTGTCTGCAGAGTGGGTGTTTATCTCTATGAGGTCAAGACTATCTATGAAGCATGTGGGACAGAATGACAGGAATGGACACTGTTCTCCTGAAGACAGGCTGGGAAGACCCAGGAAGGAAAACAATGATACTCCCCTCACGTAATCTACTGTTCTGTTCTGTACTGTACCGTTCAGTATGAGGCTAACTGTTTTCTGTATAGAAGACAAAACTAAAGATTCCTTCAATAGTGGATTAGATTACAGCAAGACAACAATACTGTAGGACATGATGATAATGCTGATGCAGACATTCACTCAGACACACTCTCTCACACACATTCACTCAAACACACTATTTCACACACACAAATTCTCACAACTAATTCGGTCATGCGCAAATGCAGCCTTGCCAGATATTGTATAGTGGATAAACTGACTGGCTGACTGACTAGAACTGACTGACTCCTAGGTAGCTACCACTCTAGTGGAAGGCTTCTCTGGTACAATGGCCACAGTGTGTAGTCCAGTCCAGACCAGCTCTGGAGAGAGCAGGGCGATCAGCCTGGAACAGAGTTAGCACTGTGACTGTGGCTGTCTCCCTCCTCTCCTCCACCCTCTCTACCCAACCATACCAGACTCACACATCTCTTCCCTCCATCACACCATCTATGATAGCCTCCTTTACTTCAACAATCTCCTCCCTCACTTCACCTCACCAACAACTCCTCCTTTTCCTACAAACACATACGCAACACGCCACCCAAGATAATAATATACATTTTTACTAGTTCCTAGTCATCTGTTTCCATCTCACTTCCTAGATGTTATTCTTCCTGTCAGTGGGAAATGGTGACATAGCTCTCTCTGTCTATCTCTCTCTCTGGAAACCTCACTGCCCGAGAGAGAAAGACAGAGAGAGAGATTAAGAGGAAGAAGAAGGGGAGAGTTCACAGTCATCTCAAAACAGGGATGTGCAGAAAGAGAGAGCTCAACAGGCTTGGAGAACCATTCCAGGTCATTTCATGCCATCAGCTGTTTTATTCATTCAGGAGCCCCTCTTATGGACAAAACATGAACTGCCAGTAATAACACATAACAGCTGTGTTTTTGCAAACTGGGTTAAATTGAGGTTGCCTGTGAACACTAGATTGTGAACACTAGATTGTAAACACTAGATTCTGAACACTAGATTGTGAACACTAGATTGTAAACACTAGATTCTGAACACTAGATTGTGAACACTAGATTGTGAACACTAGATTGTAAACACTAGATTCTGAACACTAGATTGTGAACACTAGATTGTGAACACTAGATTGTAAACACTAGATTGTGAGCACTAGATTGTAAACACTAGATTCTGAACACTAGATTGTGAACACTAGATTGTGAACACTAGATTGTAAACACTAGATTCTGAACACTAGATTGTGAACACTAGATTGTAAACACTAGATTCTGAACACTAGATTGTGAACACTAGATTGTGAACACTAGATTGTAAACACTAGATTCTGAACACTAGATTGTAAACACTAGATTGTGAACACTAGATTGTGAACACTAGATTGTAAACACTAGATTGTGAGCACTAGATTGTAAACACTAGATTGTAAACACTAGATTGTAAACACTAGATTGTGAGCACTAGATTGTAAACACTAGATTCTGAACACTAGATTGTGAACACTAGATTGTGAACACTAGATTGTAAACACTAGATTCTGAACACTAGATTGTAAACACTAGATTGTGAGGACTAGATTGTAAACACTAGATTCTGAACACTAGATTGTGAACACTAGATTCTGAACACTAGATTGTAAACACTAGATTCTGAACACTAGATTGTGAACACTAGATTGTAAACACTAGATTCTGAACACTAGATTGTAAACACTAGATTGTGAGGACTAGATTGTAAACACTAGATTCTGAACACTAGATTGTGAACACTAGATTCTGAACACTAGATTGTAAACACTAGATTCTGAACACTAGATTGTGAACACTAGATTGTAAACACTAGATTCTGAACACTAGATTGTAAACACTAGATTCTGAACACTAGATTGTGAACACTAGATTGTAAACACTAGATTGTGAGCACTAGATTGTAAACACTAGATTGTGAACACTAGATTGTAAACACTACATTGTGAACACTAGATTGTGAACACTAGATTCTGAACACTAGATTGTAAACACTAGTTTGTGAACACTAGATTGTAAACACTAGATTGTGAACACTAGATTGTGAACACTAGATTGTAAACACTAGATTCTGAACACTAGATTGTGAACACTAGATTGTAAACACTAGATTCTGAACACTAGATTGTGAACACTAGATTGTAAACACTAGATTGTGAGCACTAGATTGTAAACACTAGATTGTGAACACTAGATTGTAAACACTAGATTCTGAACACTAGATTGTGAACACTAGATTGTGAACACTAGATTGTGAACACTAGATTGTGAGCACTAGATTGTAAACACTAGATTCTGAACACTAGATTGTGAACACTAGATTGTGAACACTAGATTGTAAACACTAGATTCTGAACACTAGATTGTGAACACTAGATTGTAAACACTAGATTCTGAACACTAGATTGTGAACACTAGATTGTGAACACTAGATTGTAAACACTAGATTCTGAACACTAGATTGTAAACACTAGATTCTGAACACTAGATTGTGAACACTAGATTATAAACACTAGATTGTGAGCACTAGATTGTAAACACTAGATTGTAAACACTAGATTGTAAACACTAGATTGTGAGCACTAGATTGTAAACACTAGATTCTGAACACTAGATTGTGAACACTAGATTGTGAACACTAGATTGTAAACACTAGATTCTGAACACTAGATTGTAAACACTAGATTGTGAGGACTAGATTGTAAACACTAGATTCTGAACACTAGATTGTGAACACTAGATTCTGAACACTAGATTGTAAACACTAGATTCTGAACACTAGATTGTGAACACTAGATTGTAAACACTAGATTCTGAACACTAGATTGTAAACACTAGATTGTGAGGACTAGATTGTAAACACTAGATTCTGAACACTAGATTGTGAACACTAGATTCTGAACACTAGATTGTAAACACTAGATTCTGAACACTAGATTGTGAACACTAGATTGTAAACACTAGATTCTGAACACTAGATTGTAAACACTAGATTCTGAACACTAGATTGTAAACACTAGATTGTGAGGACTAGATTGTAAACACTAGATTCTGAACACTAGATTGTGAACACTAGATTGTGAACACTAGATTGTAAACACTAGATTCTGAACACTAGATTGTGAACACTAGATTGTAAACACTAGATTCTGAACACTAGATTGTGAACACTAGATTGTGAACACTAGATTGTAAACACTAGATTCTGAACACTAGATTCTGAACACTAGATTGTGAACACTATATTGTAAACACTAGATTCTGAACACTAGATTGTGAACACTAGATTGTAAACACTAGATTGTGAGCACTAGATTGTAAACACTAGATTGTGAACACTAGATTGTAAACACTAGATTGTGAACACTAGATTGTGAACACTAGATTCTGAACACTAGATTGTAAACACTAGATTGTGAACACTAGATTGTGAACACTAGATTGTGAACACTAGATTGTAAACACTAGATTGTGAACACTAGATTGTGAACACTAGATTGTAAACACTAGATTCTGAACACTAGATTGTGAACACTAGATTGTAAACACTAGATTGTGAACACTAGATTGTAAACACTAGATTGTGAACACTAGATTGTGAACACTAGATTGTAAACACTAGATTGTGAACACTAGATTGTAAACACTAGATTGTGAACACTAGATTGTGAACACTAGATTGTAAACACTAGATTGTAAACACTAGATTGTGAGCACTAGATTGTAAACACTAGATTGTGAACACTAGATTGTAAACACTAGATTGTGAACACTAGATTGTGAACACTAGATTCTGAACACTAGATTGTAAACACTAGATTGTGAACACTAGATTGTAAACACTAGATTGTGAACACTAGATTGTAAACACTAGATTGTGAACACTAGATTGTGAACACTAGATTGTAAACACTAGATTGTAAACACTAGATTGTGAGGACTAGATTGTAAACACTAGATTGTAAACACTAGATTGTGAACACTAGATTGTAAACACTAGATTGTGAACACTAGATTGTGAACACTAGATTGTAAACACTAGATTGTAAACACTAGATTGTGAGCACTAGATTGTAAACACTAGATTGTAAACACTAGATTGTGAACACTAGATTTGCTTTGTTTCACTTGTATTTCAGTTTGTTCCCAGGCCAAAATCCAACAAAACAAGTCATGAATGAATTCCATACCAATTTCATTCCAAAGATGTCCCATAATTCCAGGGTGTTTGAGATTATGATGATGATATCAGTCCTGTGGTCTAGTGGAGAATATCTCTACGGCATAGGTTCCCGCCACATGCAGGGACACAGTCACAAAGATGTGCACCACAAACGTACACACACGCATTCTCCCTGCCCACGCTTTCTCCCTGCCCACGCATTCTCCCTGCCCACGCTTTCTCCCTGCCCACGCTTTCTCCCTGCCCACGCATTCTCCCTGCCCACGCTTTCTCCCTGCCCACGCATTCTCCCTGCCCACGCATTCTCCCTGCCCATAAAACTGCTCAACCAATAGTAACTATCTTGGAAACAATAGTAATTCATTCCAGGCCAGAACATTGAGCACCCACTTCCTCTATAACTCAGTACTGTGTACACGCCCGGTGATGGAGGTGTATTCACTACCCTGGCAGTAATGGATGGAAGGCCATGCAGGGGTAGGTTTGTGTGCCCAGCCGGCCAGCCTGTGATGGTGGTGTATTCATTACCCTGGCAGTAATGGATGGAAGGCCAGGCAGGGGTAGGTCTGTGTGCCCGGCCGGCCAGCCTGTGATGGGGGTGTATTCATTACCCTGGCAGTAATGGATGGAAGGCCATGCAGGGGTAGGTCTGTGTGCCCAGCTGGCCAGCCTGTGATGGTGGTGTATTCATTACCCTGGCATTAATGGAAGGAAGGACAGGCAGGGGTAGGTCTGTGTGCCCGGCCAGCCAGCCTGTGGTTTTGTGTGGGTGCTTCATTATGAGGCAGCTCCCTTTTATTAAAGCTCTCCTTTCTCTCCCTCATACAGCAGACTCACGCTTGGTCGGTTCCCATGTCAGCCTTGCATATCAGCAGTCTCATATAATCCTGCCCCCCGGCTACAAACTCCTCTCCTCTCCACCTAGGAGTGGTTTATCCACTTTCTCGCACTTGATACAGAAGCGATTTGAGAAACTGAAAGAGGGAAAAGAAAGAAAAGGGAAAAAAAGCTGTTTCTCACTGGTTTAACAGCCTGCTCAACCCCTGTGTGTGAAAAGAAATAAACGCTATGCACAAAGAGTGCTCCATCTTTTGTCAGATGGAACACTTGAGGCCTAAGCAGGGCTGGTCCCCCTGCCTCTCCGCCCCCTCTACCCCCTCCTCCTCACCCCCCACCCTCGCCCTCCAATTATGTTCCCTTTGTCACCACAGACATATTTGGCATGAGGGGGCTCATGATGGGGTAATCTTCTTGAGTCTGTCATGAATCTCTGAAATCCCACGATAACACCCCACAGAAAATTCCCTGAGCTGTCAAAAATAGGCTGGAAAACTGTCTTCAAGAAAAGGAAATCTACCAGGTAGGTTGGAGGATTGCCATGGTAAACATACAACCAGCTGTTCTGTCTCAGCCAGCCCCCAGGACAATGTAAAGCATTCCCACAACTTCTCCTCAGGTCACACTCATAACAACACACTATAGAAAACATCTCAGTTGTCTGTCTGTTCTTCCAAGCAGTTCTTAGTTAACAAGACAACTATGTTGTTCTACTTTGTAAAGAGTTGAGAGGAACAGTTGTCTGAGAAAGAGCGAGAGAGAGAGAGACTCACCATCAGAGCTGACAGTGTCTAGATGTCCAGGGTGTCCCCCCTGTCCTGTGTCTCTGTAGTCCACCCAGTTAATTCCTTCCAGACTGTCATAGTTGGACGTAGCGCTGTCCTCTACCGGTACCACTGTGAAATGGGGCATGTTTTCATATGCTGGTTAGGCCCTGATGCTAATAATCCCCAGTATCTCCGGAAAGGCTTTCAGCAGCTAGCGGTTAGTGCTGTCCTGCCAACCTTGATCAGCCAGCTCAACTCCCAGGCAGTCAGTCAGTCCTACTAATCTCAGCAGCATTCCACTACCCTGCGCTCACTTCCTCTGAGCACATTACCATACCATAGCCCTGCCCCCTCTACCAGCCCCGACCAGGCCGGCCTCCTGGGCTGCTTGTGTGAATAAAAGAGGTGCTGCCTGTCATGTAGCCTGGGATACACAGTCTGGCAGGGGAGGAGAGGACTCTGAGACACAGTCAGTGTCCCACTGTCGTCAGCACCACTGACTGATAGCATATACTCAGTGGTCATATACTGAGAGAGAGGGAGAAAAGAGGGACAGCAGGGAGACCCATTCCATGGATATGTTGTTAATTAACTCTCTCCACACTGAACACTGTCTCTCTCTCTCTCTCTCTCACACACACACACACACACACACACACACACACACACACACACACACACACACACACACACACACACACACACACACACACACACACACACTCAGACAGGCAGACAAACAGTCCTCTGTGTATGTGGGTCTTTACCAAAACACACACACAACTCTGAGACGTGGCAGTTTGGAAAATAATCAAATAAACCACGTGTTTGAGAGAGAGAGAGAGAGAGTGCGAGAGAGAGACGAGAGAGAAAAGAGAGAGAGAGAGATAAAGAGAGTCGAGAGAGGGAGTGAGAGAGAGAGAGCGAGACGGAGAGAGACGAGAGAGAATGAGAGAGAGAGAGAGATAAAAAGAGAGACGCAAGAGAAAAGAGAGAGAGAGAGATAAAGAGAGTCGAGAGAGGGAGTGAGAGAGAGAGAGCGAGACGGAGAGAGACGAGAGGGAGTGAGAGAGAGAGAAAGTGTGTAACACAAACCCTGCGTTTGGCATAAGCAGAGGAAAATATGACACAGGGAACTACCCAACTCTCCCCCTCCTATTCTTACAAACAACATAATGCTGATGTCATATCAGCCTTTGACCTGAGGAACAGACAGCAACATACTCTGTATTCCTAAACTGTATAGGCCTACAGTATAAATTATACTGCTTTCCTTTTAGGCCTTATAGCTGTAATACAATACAGTAAAATTATACAGTACAATTACTGTATACAGTAAAATAAACATGAACGGAATCTTTACAAAAGAATCTTTACAGCGTCTTTACCACAACGACCCAACCCAAAGCATCAGTAACAGACTGCAGCTGGAAGAAAAACCTCATGTGCTCTCATGTCTTTGGCACTCCTCCCTAGAGCTGTATGGTTTGTTTTAACTTTCTAATCATTGTTTTTTGTTTGACATAAATTTAAAGTGAAATGTAGGGTACTGTGGCATTAAAGTAACAATGTAAATTATAGGTAAGAGAATGTTGGCCTCCTGTAAATATAAATAACCATCTAATACATTTTTACCCATAATCCAGAACAGGCCATTTTAGTTGTGAGTTTCATGGAATCTATTTAAGATATCAGGGGAACCAACCTTAAATAACGTCATCTCTTTCCTTCCCTCTTTCACTGAGAGCCAGAAGTCCCCAGGAAGACAGATCACAGGGCCTACAGCAGCCTGTAATTACAGAGGCCCATTAAACGTCCTATTTTAAGTCATTTGAGCTCTACTCTTCTGCTCTCTTTGGACTTCTGGGGCCTCTGTAGAAAACGGTGTCACAGTTGGTAGAGCATGGCACTTACAAGTTGCAATACCAGGGTTATGGGTTCAATTCTCGTTGGGGTCACTCAAGACTCACCCGTACGGATATGTTTGTGCTCCCTCAATACTGTAAGTCACTTTGAATAAAAACATCTGCTAAATGGCACATACTATTATTATTATATTATGTAGTGGGTGTCATGGGTTTACATATTTACCCTCTTCTATCTTATTGCACAACAGCCAAACTGACTGTTTTCCGTTTATGGTTCACAGTTCAATGACTGTGTTAGGAAATGAAACAGTCTGACTTTCTTGTGTAATCCAGGCAATGTTGGCAATGTCACATATCGTACTTTGGCCTGCCTAGTAACAGTAACAATAATAAGCAGGACAGTTCAATATACAGTACATTGTGTCTTTAAGTTCAATTCAGTAATACAGAATCTGTTTCAATAGACCTTTTTGGGTCCAAATATCAGACCTGGGTCCAAATATCAGACCTGGGTCCAAATATCAGACCTGGGTCCAAATATCAGACCTGGGTCCAAATATTATTACAAATATCTCAATGACTTTCACATACATTCGAAGTAAGTATTCCGATATATTTGATTTGAAAAGACAATTAGTTGAACATGTTTATGTATTTGGAAAGACACTTGGAAAGTATTTGAAATACTCAAATACACTCCCATGCAGGTATTTGAAAATAGTATTTGAAATAAGTATTTGAAAATCCTGTCAAATACAATTTGGCAGACTTTTTGGTTTTTACAAGTAACTATTAAAATACTCATATAAAAGTACTTGTTTGGGCTGTGTATTTGAACATATTTAATTACCAGATATCAGGTCTGCAAAATACACTTTGACAAAAACTGACTCCGAATGAAAGCGGTGGTCCTTTGTCGAACATTCGGTAGCACTTTACTTTACAGCATGGAATAAAGTTATTACATGGTAACAGTTTGGTAACAAGTTAGTTACTCACAGTTCATTCATTCAGTAGTATTACCCAGCCCTCTAAACTAATTGTCACCTCTGTGTCTCCCCAGCTCCCCATCAAACATTTCCCAGTTCTTCACACAGACTCTCTCTCTCTCGTCTTCACTGACAGAAGCCTTTGACGTAGTAGAGGAGATTTTTCCTAACTACTTGCCTACGTTGCACATACCATGCCTGTCCTGGAGTGTAATTGCCACCGGGATGCCAGTGAAAGGCCATATAAAGCTCTGGACTGCCCAGCCTCAGCCTGCCAAGCCCTAACCCAAGCCCTAACCCAAGCCCCAGCCACAGTCCCAGCCCCTGCTCCAGTCCCAGCCGCTGCTCCAGCCCCAGTCCCAGCCCTAACCCAAGCCCCAGCCACAGCCCCAGCCCCTGCTCCAGCCCCAACCACTGCCCCAGTCCCAGCCGCTGCTCCAGCCCCAGTCTCAGCCGCTGCTCCAGCCCCAGTCCCAGCCCCTGCTCCAGCCCCAACCACTGCTCCAGCCCCAGTCCCAGCTGCTGCTCCAGCCCCAGTCCCAGCCGCTGCTCCAGCCCCAACCACAGCTCCAGTCCCAGTCCCAGCCGCTGCTCCAGCCCCAACCACTGCTCCAGCCCCAGTCCCAGCCGCTGCTCCAGCCCCAACCACTGCTCCAGCCCCAGTCCCAGCCGCTGCTCCAGCCCCACCTCCTAGGCACAACCCCAGCTTCAGCCCACTGCTCACTGTGTACGGCACATTTCAAATTAATTCCACGGCGGGCCGAGTGTCTGCGGGTTTTTTGCTCTTTCCTTGTACTTGATTAATGAGGTCACTAATTAGTAAGGAACCCCCCTCACCTGGTTGTCTAGGACTTAATTGAAAGGAAAAAACAAAACCAGCAGACACAATGGAATGACTTTGACACCCCTGGTGTGCGGTAAGTGCAGCGTCAATGAACACTAAGTTTACTAGGGACAGACGCACTCAGCTCTCCCACTCACAGTGACCCAGTCATGGGGAAAAAGCTCCTGTAAACAGGGGTCAGCTTATTCACAGCAGGAAGTGACTTGACTAAAGGAGCTGCTGGACATAGTTCTCCACTGCACAACCTCTTGTATAGACCCAGTGTGGCGTTTCCTCAGGGTAGAGCAGAGCTATGAACGTGTGCTGTGTGATGTGGTGCAGATCAGGGGGATAGAGCAAGGCCACTGTTAACTTATGGTTAGAGTGCAAACAGAAGCGTTGAACAAGCAGCAAAGCCATGTGTTAAAAGCCACTTGATTAGTTGTCTGTGCCATCTTCTAGCGCCCTCTTTTGGATAAATAACAAAGTACAGTACCTTGACAATCATGAATGAGTTCTGTGCTTGACAGATATGTCTAAAGAAAAGCCCATACTAAAACAAACTATTGCGTTTAGACAACAAAGGCTTGTTTTATCATTAACAAGATTAAACAAACTCTGGGAATTATGTCATACAACTGACACTACAACTGACACTACCAACTTAGTGTAAATCCCATGTCACAACTTTAAGTTAAAGATGCAGTCTGGGATCTTAAGCACAACACATTTGTAACATATTGTATGAATTGGATTCCTAACATAATGTACGAATTGCAAAAAAAATTCAACAACATCTCATATGAAATGGATGACGTAATACACAATTGGATGACGTACTGTAGTACCTAAAAATGAGCACCACTTTCAAAGCTACTGTCTGAAACTATACAAAAGTTCTGGAGCATCACTTGAATGTTATGTGAGCTTACTAACCCATTGATCAAAATGCTGTTCATTATTGTTCTTGCCATTCTCCACCCCCGACTCCTAATTCGTCAATGGTCACTGCGGGAATAGGAAAGATCGCAATTGCATACTCCTCAAGTCCTCTCTCCTTGCCTCCTTCTCAAAACCCATTGGAGGAGAAGGTCAGAGGGGAGGAACCTCTGGCATCCTCATCCAATGGGTTTTGAGAAGGAGATGATGAGGAGAGAAGAAAGAGGACGCACAGAGTATGGAATTGAGATATTCCCATAGTCTACTGCCAGAACAATAAACAGGTGCGCAGTTCTAAATGAACCACTAGATGGAGGCATTTACATACACGTTATCATGTTAAAACCACACATCTGTTAGAGAAGAAAGGGTTTACTCACTCAACCACAGAGTATCTTTGACTCAACTCAACATGTATAGCAGTTAGATAGTAATATTTCTTTGAACTAGAAAATCTGGGACATTTAAGATGAACTTACCAATATGACCAATAATGCTCCTCGTTGACATTACAGAGCAGTGCAGTCAGGAGCTGACAATGAACAATAGATGGAGATGATGGTGTTATCCAGTATTAATATGTTTCATTCAGTAAAGAGTTATTGATAACAAAACACAGCCTGGGGAAATAATTATTCAAAAGATGAAGGATTGGGAATCTAGGAGAGGTCTAAATGTCACTGCATCATATTGGTTCTCATTGTTTTCTTAAATGAAATGGAACCTATACTTCAACATACAGTACATAAGAGAAAGTTGTGACAAAAGTAACAGCTCTACATCATAGCTGTGATTTGTCAGTTGATAACTGACAACATGATGTCTGTTGCCCTAGAACGATGCATGAAGAGTGTCTACTACCCAGATGCAATTTCTCTATCTCCATCTCTCTCACACACACACACACCTCCAGATGAATGATGGGGACCAGGGTGCTTCATTAAAAGCCTGCTGTTAGACAGACCGTGATTGCCAGCTGTGATTTCCACCTTCAATTGGATTTAACCTTTTAAAATGTACAGAGCCCATTTAATTTTAATCACAATTAAAATCAATTACATCACATTGTTGTTGTCTTGTCTGGTGTTGTTTTTCTCCTACTCTCTCTCTCTCTCTTTCTCAGTCTGTTCTGCATCTCTCTCGATATTACCGTATCCATTCCAACCCTACCTGAGGGTAAACCTGTCTGGTTAGATTGCAGGCGATCAGTGTTTGTAATCAGGTTTGGTCTCCTCTCCTGCAGAGATGTGGCTGGTCATTGGGGCTGTGGCTGGACCGAGCGGTCAGACAGATGAGAGGCCTCAGTGCTGGCCAGAGCCATAAAGAAAAGGTCATCCCTGACAGCAACAACAGGCTAATTGACACGCTGCAATTGAATGGCTTTTATTTATCTCACCAGGAAGGTAGGAGGAGTCAGATGGGCGCGTGTTCTCCTTTGTGCTGACGGCTTAATTATACAGACAACAAACACTGAAAGATGAACTTATGTGTGTTTCACCCTTTTCATGCCTGGAGGTTCCCACTAAAAACATGTGTGCCGAGTGTCTCTCAATCAATCTAGATGGGTGCTATACACTGTAAGTAGTAGGACACTCCTGTGATTGTAAAGGACAGTGACCTAGTGTCTATCTGAGTGTATACACATTTTGATTCATGTGTTGATATTTAAGATGGAGCCTATGTGTGACATCTATGCCCCCCTACAGAGTCCACCACCCCCCAGTCAGGCATTGCACATAGATGTGTGACATAGAGTCACCTAAAATATGATTGACACCCTTGATAAAGACGAGCAAACAAGACTGTATAAAATAAATGATATAAATACTGAGCTATATTATACGCTAAACAAACATTTTAAAATTATATAATTTTTTACTAATACAACTGCTCAGGAAATATATTTTGTTTAACAAAATAATTAATAAAATAATTCTCTAAAATATTTTTGGGAGCATGAAATATTCACTGAGTGTACAAAACATTAAGAACAGCTGCTGTTTCCATGACAGACAGACCAGGTGAATCCAGTTGAAAGTTATGATCCCTTATTGATGTCACTTGTTAAATCCACTTCAATCAGTGTAGATGAAGGGGAGGAGACAGGTTAAAGAAGGATTTTTAAGCCTTGAGACAACTGAGACATGGATTGTGTACGTGTGTCATTCAGAGGGTGAATGGACAAGACAAATCACTTAAGTACCTTTGAACAGGGTATGATAGTAGGAGCCAGGTTCACTGGTTTGTGTGAAGAACTGCATCGCTGCTGGGTTTTTCACGCTCAACGGTTACATTTTTTATTTTACCCCTTTTTCTCCAAAATGTCATGGTATCCAATTGATAGTTTACAGTCTTGTCACATCGCTGCAACTCCCGTACGGATTCGGGAGAGGCGAAGGTCGAGAGCCGTGCGTCCTTGAAACACAACCCAACCAAGCCGCATTACTTCTTGACAATGCCCACTTAACCCGGAAGCCAGCCGCATCAATGTGTCAGAGGAAACACCGTACACCTGGCGACTGTGTCAGCGTGCACTGCACCCGGCCAGCCACAGGAGTCGCTAGTGCGCGATAGGACAAGGACATCTCTGCCGGCCAACCACTGCCTTAACCCGGATGACGCTGGGCAATTGAGTGCCGCCCCATGGGTCTCCCGATCGCGGCTGGCTGCGACAGAGCATGGACTCGCACCCAGAATCTCTAGCGGCACAGCTAGCACTGCGATGCAGTACCTTAGACCACCACGCCACTCGGGAGGCCCTCAACAGTTTTTGATAGTATTTTTTTTGCCAAATCATTTTGGAGTTGACTGTATCAGTAGGGTCTTCCAGCTGACACCCAGTCACGCTTGGCTGTAGCATGGCTGACTCTGGCACAGTTCCCGCAGTTTACCGTTCAGCCCTCTGGGAGTTTCAGGGAGTGCCACAACACCACATTGTTGGCACTTACTAGTTCCTCCAGTTAGCTTAAACTGGCAAATGACATCTTGTTGATTTTCTCTATTAAATTATAATTATTATTTTCTCAAAAAAGAAAAAGAAAATCCTGTTTGACGGTTTTCCAGAATAATAACAAAGTTCTGGGCAAAGAAAAGTATTTTTGGAGAAAGTTTTGAACATCTATGGCCAACCAACCGATATTTGGTTGTGCACGTTTGTTTTCCAACTCATTGTATAATTTCACAACCCTGGGATAGAGTTTGTGTGATTTGTTTCCAGACATCTGTTTGGAGCGGGATAGAGTTTTCCTGAGCTCTAGTACAAGTGTGGGTCAGCTTGCTCTTTGGTTGGAAAAGAGATCCTTAATGGGGTGAAAGTGGCCAGAGAAGGTGGGAGACAGCTGGGAGAGGTAGGTTTGTTAGGTAGGCCAGTTATTGGTTTGCTACGAAACCAATAACTAGCCTACGGATATTGTTGCACTCGCTTTGTGTAGGGGTCCTAGGCCTAGTTACATGGTCTGTAACCTGAATGAATGTGTGTATTTATGTGAGAAATCAGCGTATGCGCCTAGGTGTTGAAGATACATTTTCCCAGGGAGACGGCAACCTAACCTTGGTCCAGGGCCAGCTCTGTCTATCTTGACCTCTTGATTGGCCAGTCAAAGCAGATTATTATTTGCTCACATGGTGAGAAAACATAAATATGTACAAAAGGGAAACTACAGGCATGCCCAAACAAAAAATGCCACGTCATCGACTGTGCCAGTCGGGCACCAGATTGCTACAACATCTGATGTGGTTAGATGATACGTAAAATAGCTATGCTGGCGTTGTAAGATCTGGCATGCGTCAGCAACATCTGGGCAGAGGAAGGTGCCCACACTGTAAACACAAACCCATGTTCCCTTGTCAATCGATCTTATTGTTTGATTGATATAACATTGAAGTTGATTTATAGGATATTCTGCTTGATTACTAGGGAATTTTTAATGTATTTGATAGATTTGTACAATTTTATATTTTGGGGAAGTGGTAAATTAGGCTTTTACACCGATTTATCAATCACTCTAACCATTTTCTCTGTGATGCCAAATACCATTCCACACCAACCAATAACCCCTGCTTCAAATTAGTTACACAGCTGATCCTATTGCCACTATAAAGAGCTTTTGTGCATCTCTGATTGGTGATTAATTTGTATGTCTCATATAAGCAGCTGAAACTGGATGAAAAGTCCTATTATTAATTGTCAATTGATCAAATGACAGTTGTAGGGAGTTTTTTTCTCACTATGTGGGTGGGTTCTGACTCAGTAAGACTTAACATTGCTGGGGTACTTAAATCTCTTCACATCTGTAGGTCACACGGAGAGGCTTATAGGCACAAAGGAAATTAACCAAAATACGAACCAGAGGATTTCTAAAAGAAGCTGAAGTGTATAGTAGAGTATGATGTTTGAGACAGGGTGTTTAGAGTCAACAGACACACCCTAAGGAGCCCCTCAGAAATCTCATTTGACCTGACTGCTAGTGCCATTCTCCTGGTATGATGATTTCCCAGCCAGGTTACATTGATGCACATGGTAAAGTGCTGCCCTACATAAGGGATGTTCAGGGACACTAACAGGGCTCAAACCTGGTAATGACAGCTTGCACTAGGTCTCGTCCAGCACATTGTGTACTTCCATGGATGAGGGCCTAAATGATCAAATGTGCTCAGCGTGGAGTCAGTTCTTCAAAGTGAGGACATACAATTTAGAACATGTGCATACGCATCTATATAAAATGAATCACACATAGACTACAGGTCAAAAGTTTGGACACACCTACTTTTTTACTATTTTCTACATTGCAGAATAGTAGTGAAGACATCAAATCTATGAAATAACACATATGGAATCATGTAGTAACCAAAAAAAAAAGCATTAAACAAATCAAAATATATTTTATATTTGAGATTATTCAAATAGCCACCATTTGCCTTGATGACAGCTTTGCACACTCTCTAATGAATACATTATAACACATTTTATTTGTAAATCTAATTCAAAATCAAAAGAAAATGCACATTTCCACATCATGTTCTGTTAATAAATTACAATATTGGTGTGAATTTCACACAATGATCAAATCTATGCATGAGAACATTTTACACATTTTAATTCTATAAACAAGATTTTCAAACCCAACCCAACCACCCACTATTACTTTCCCACCCACACCCACATGAAAAAATACTATAGTGTACTATGTTAGGAATACTATAAAAAATATAAGAATACTAAGAATACTATAAAAATCACTATAGTGTTTTTGCAGACTTTATTGTGGTATTCGCTGTGGTGTTTTTGCGGACTGATACTGAAGTATTTAAAAAAATTATATACTATAGTAATTACTGTAGTGCTTTTGTGGACTGTAGTATTCTGTAACATTTCCTGTAGTGTTTTTGGGGACATAGAACTGGGGGGGGGGGCTTTCTCCTTGAGGAAACCTACTGGAGAAATACTAAAAGAGCAAATTGTCTATAACTTGTAGGTATGTAGGACTGGGTTCTGAATGGAGAGTTCAGAGCTTCTGCTCTTTTCTATAACCTGTAGGTAGATAGGACTGGGTTCTGAACGGAAAGTTCAGAGCTTCTGCTCTTTTCTATAACCTGTATGGAATATACAGTTGAAGTTGGAAGTTTACATACACCTTAGCCATAGATTTAAACTCAGTTTTTCACAATTCCTGACATTTAATCCAAGTAAATATGACCTGTCTTAGGTCAGTTAGGAATGTGAATGTGAAATGTCAGAATGATAGTATAGAGAATTATTTATTTCAGCTTTTATTTCTTTCATCACATTCCCAGTGGGTCAGAAGTTACATACACTCAATTAGTATTTGGTAGCATTGACTTTAAATTGTTTATCTTGGGTCAAATGTTTCAGGTAGCCTTCCACAAGCTTCCCACAATACATTGGGTGAATTTTGGCCCATTCCTCCTGACAGAGCTGGTGTAACTGAGACAGGTTTGTAGGATCCTTGCTCGCACACGCTTTTTCAGTTCTGCCCACACCTTTTATATAGGATTGAGGTCAGGGCTTTGTGATGGCCACTCCAACACCTTGACTTTGTTGTCCTTAAGCCAATTTGCCACAACTTTGGAAGTATGCTTGGGGTCATTGTCCATTTTGAAGACCCATGTTGCTTCAATATATCCACCTAATTTTCCATCCTCATGATGCCATCTATTTTGTGAAGTGCACCAGTCCTTCCTGCAGCAAAGCACCCCCACAACATGATGCTGCCACCCCAATGCTTCACGGTTGGGATGGTGTTCTTCGGCTCGCAAGCCTCCCCCTTTTTCCTCCAAACATAACGATGGTCATTATGGCTAAACAGTTCTACTTTTGTTTCATCAGACCAGAGGACATTTCTCCAAAAAGTACAATCTTTGTCCCCATGTGCAGCTGCAAACCGTAGTCTGGCTTTTTTTATGGTGGTTTTGGAGCAGTGGCTTCTTCTTTGCTGAGCGGGAAGTGTTTTACTGTGGATATAGATACTTTTGTACCTGTTTCCTCCAGCATCGTCACAAGGTCCTTTGCTGTTGTTCTAGGATTGATTTGCCCTTTTCGCACCAAAGTACGTTCATCTCTAGGAGACAGAACACCTCTCCTCCTGAGTGGTATGATGGCTGTGTGGTCCCATGGTGTTTATACTTGCATACTATTGTTCGTACAGATGACGGTGGTACTTTCAGGTGTTTGTAAATTGCTCCCAATGATGAACCAGACTTGTGGAGGTCTACAATTGTTTTTTGCTGATTTCTTTAGATTTTCCCATGATGTCAAGGAAAGAGGCACTGAGTTTGAAGGTAGGCCTTGAAATACATCCACAGGTACACCTCCAATTGACATCAATTAGCCTATCAGAAGCTTCTAAAGCCATGACATAATTTTCTGGAATTTTCCAAGCTGTTTAAAGGCATAGTCAACTTAGTGTATGTAAACTTCTGACCCACTGGAATTGTGATACAGTGAATTATAAATGAAATAATCTGCCTGTCAACAATTGTTGGAAAAATGACTTGTGTCATACACAAAGTAGATGTCCTAACCGACTTGTCAAAACTATAGTTTGTTAACCATAAATGTGTAGAGTGGTTGAAAAACGAGTTTTAATGACTCCAACATAAGTGTATGTAAACTTCCGACTTCAACTGTACTTGGCTTGTAGGTTTCTCACAAATTGGGATATGGTGAGAGGAATGGGCAGGGTAAATGCAAATGAAATACTGTAGTATTTAATCTAGTAATTAAAAATTTGTTTTTTAAATGTTTTATTTGACCTTTATTTATAGAGGCTTTTTTCTCATTGAGATAACATCTCTTTTCCAAGAGAGACCTGGTCCAATAGCAGCAGAGGGAACAACGTTTCAGACAAAACAACTTACATACACTAACACAACAACAAACATTTTACATTTAAAAACACAAACATCTTGACTAAAAACAGCTGGCCTAAAAACAATTACACTCTTCTATGATATATACATCGATCAAGTGTTTAAACTCCACCAACGAAACTAGATCATCACATTTTAAAATGTAACTAAAACTATTTCTACCATGACCTGTTCTAATTTTTGGTACTGTTAGAAGCAAATGAGAATGGGACTGTAATTGATATTTATTTACTGATCTGACTAAAAAAGTACAGAGATAAAATGGCATTTTACCCAATAATGGCCTTATAAGTCAGTGTATACCATTGTTTAAGCCTACGCAAGGTCAATGACGACCAGTCAATAGCGCTGTAGAGATCACAATGATGTGTTAGACATTTCTGATTTGTAATGAACCTGAGGGCTGCATGATACACTGAATCAAGTGCTCTCAGGGTAGTGGCTGAGGCCTGCATATATACTGTATATATAACATCACTAAAATCTAAAACAAACAGTAATGTACATCGTACCAGCTCCTTCCTGGCCTCAAAAGAAAAACAAGCCTTATGCCGGTAATAAAATCATTTTTTCAGCTTGAGCTTCCTTATCAAGTTCTCTACATGCACAGTGAAGCTCGGCTTATCATCAACCCACACACCCAAATATTTGTACACTTTAACTTGCTCAATAGTATGTCCAGCCAATGTAGCAATGACATGATTTTTAACATGCCTGGCATTTGAAAATACCATGCATTTTGTTTTACCCGAATTTAGAATTAGCTTTAAAATCATACAGATTCTGTTGTATGATGTTAAATGCTCTTTGGGAATTTTCACAAGCTAAATATAAACTACTACCACTTGAATAAAGAACAGTATCATCTGCATAAAAATGAGCATCTGCTGTTTCAATAAGATCCCCAATGATGTTGATATACAAAATGAACAACAGTGGGCCCAAAATAGAACCTTGCGGAACACCTGAGCACGCCTCTATGGACTCAGATTTACAACCAACCGCCATTACACAATGTGTACAATTTGATAGGTAATTTATAAACCAATCTAGAGCATGACCAGTAATTCCATAACATTTTAACCTTGGCACTAACACAGCATGGTCCACGGTGTCAAAAGCCTTCGACAAATCAATAAAAACAGACACACAATGTAACTTCTTATCAAGAGCACAGTTGATGTCATTTAAAACCTTCAATGTTGCTGAAACAGTGCTGTGGCCAGACCTAAAACCTGATTGCATTCCATTTAAGATGTTGTTTTCTTTGAAGTAGGTCTTTAGCTGCCTACTAACTAAGGAATCCAGTACATTTGACAGTACAGACAATTTTGATATGGGTCGATAGTTGTCAATAGGCAGTACAAAAGCAGATTTCCATAACTTGGGGATTTCCTTAACATCAAGCAGGTTAAAAATACATGTTAAGTGGGAGCAATGATGTCTGCAGCTAGGTGTAGGAGGCAGGGGCCTAGTTCATCAGGGCCAGGGGATTTAAAAAAATATATATTTATTTCAGGGCTACACACTTCTGAAACAGAGAAGGATGAAAAGGAGAACCTGGTGAAGGAGTGCACAGGGGTGTCAGGTAAATTCATAGGGGGCTCAATTATACCTTTGCGGACTATAGTGTTTTTGCAGACATTTCTGTAGTATTTAATACAATGTTTTTGGGGGATAATACTGTAGTATTTACTATAGTATTCTACAGTATACTGCAAAATTCTATACTAAGTTGTTCACATGATCGAGGGATATTAGTGTGTAGTATAGTATTCTATATTATACTACAGTTTACTACATAATTCTATAGTAAGTACTGTAGTATTCCATAGAAAACTTTAGTATTTTTTAATGTGGGCTAAATCTATAAAGAAACAAGTGCTGAAGCCTAAGTTCATATTACAAGTGCATGGAAATCAACTTGAATGCCATATAACTTTGGCAATGCATTCAGTACAATATGAGACATAAGAACATGGTACTTAAGAAACCGCTCATTTCATTTAATCTCAAAAACATATTGAAAAAAGTCTAAAGTGAAGTGACATCCTAGCTCAAACAATATTTCTCCACTCTTTTGCCTGTCACTTGGACTGAGCCTGAATGGCCAGGCAGAGTTGGACCTGCCTCTGCTCTTTCCAGGGTTAAGAGATGGGGTGGTTCTCCGATGGCAGGGCAGGCCTGGAAGATGGAGAGCGGTGTGGACAGAGAGCATAGGGGTCCCTGGCTGGCTGTGGTCCTAGAGGAGGCTGGAGCCTTTCTGGACTGTTGTGAGAGACATTTCACGTCTCATCAACCTCATCTGATCTGAGATCAGGATCTAGCTGGCCCATGGAGAGAAGAGGCCCCGGGGCAGAGGGAAGATGGAGGGAAGGAAGAGAGGGAGAGGAAGGGAAGGAGGCAGGCGGGTAGGCAGATGGATGAACGGATGCTGGTACACAGAGACAGGCAGGCAGGCAGGCAGACAGACAGACAGACAGACAGACAGACAGACAGACAGACAGACAGACAGACAGACAGACAGACAGACAGACAGACAGACAGACAGACAGACAGAAATGCAGAAAAACAGGCATGGAGGCAGGCAGATAGGCATGTAGGAAGGGATGGGGCCTGGTAGGGATGATTGATAGAGGCCAGAAGGGAGGGAAGAGATTGCTTTGCCGTGAGCAGTTAGAATGATTCAGAAATAAGGGTAAGGCAGCAGTAAATGCCGGCCTGGGTGTTGGTAGACCTAGGTCACTAGGATCTGCATTTAAAAGGAAGGGACGCTTCCTTATGACAGAATGATGGTGCTCCATGTCATGTGGGTTGGTGTCAAAGGTTATCAGAACTGCTGTGATTTTGGAGGACAAATATGCCCCTGTCGAGACAACCAGAGCACCGTAGATCTGATCTAGGCCATCATGGCAATCCATCTCCAGTCACAGGTCATCGTCTAGGATGACAGCCAGGCACAACGCTGGACAGCCTATCCATCGAAGTGGCCGAAAATCTTTCCTGAGACGTCACTCCAACTGTTGCGTAATACTAGCCTGGAAACCAAACAGATATGTTTCACAAGTTTGTATTCCCGGCTATCTTATTAATACATTGATATCAATGGAAGATGTGTATGGAAATTCACATTATGTATGTTAAGATTCAGTCCTTGGTTAGTGCATGTTTTTCTATTGCCATTTATTCTTTAACATGAATAGGCCTTCAAATGAATTAAAACATGAACTTTAGACAGATTTTGTAGGTATTGTTTTCCATCTGTTTGTCCTGGGTTCACCTATTCAAATGTAGCCTACCTTCACAACTCTGTTAAATGGGAGGAAATAAATCCAAGATGCCACAGAGGAAAACACCACTAATAACATATAACCCATCCATATAGGCCTCACCTCGCTCTTTCCTTCTCTATCACTTCAATTATTTCATCTTTACAAACAAAACTCCCCCAAACAGCCCTTTTAAGGTTTTATAAGAGAAGCCTGGAAAGCACTGGAGAGCTTTAAGGGGACATTCATTGACTTTAATGGGATGAACTGATCAACCATATCTAATAGAAATCATTGCCCATGGCAAAAGCTGGTGTGTTATTTAATTACGTATGGAACACAGTGCTTTTACCGCTTCTTAGAAAACTGTAATTTAATATATTTAGTTGAGAGAAGAAACAGATAAATAAAGTCCAAATTAAAACATTTCTGAAATAAGTTTTATTTTCTTGCTTTCGGTAAAAGAAAAAACAATTTTAGAAAATATGAAAATAGAACAAAAATAGAACTGTCATTTTTAACTGTTCATTCTTTCAAAAAATGTAATAGCTTCAATATGCTAAAAAATGAATAACATTAAGTCTGTCAACACTTTTAAATATCCTATTGAAAATGTCCTGTAATAAGTCATCCAAATCTACTAGCGTGAGAAGAAGGCCTATTGCATTCTCTGTATCCTATGCTGCATTTACCACGGATTAAATTCAATGTGTATGTACACATGTGTATTCGGAAAGTATTCACACCCCTTCCCTTTTTCCACATGTTGTTACGTTACAGCCTTATTCTTAAATATATACAATTACGTTTTCCCTTCATCAATTAACACACAATATGTCACGTTCTGACCTCTATTTCCTTTGTTTTGTATGTAGTTAGTATGGTCAGGGCGTGAGTTGGGTGGGCAGTCTATGTTTGTTTTTCTATGATTTGGGTATTTCTCAAAGTAGTTCTCAATCAGAGGCAGGTGTCATTAGTTGTCTCTGATTGAGAATCATACTTAGGTAGCCTGGGTGTCACTGTGTGTTTGTGGGTGATTGTTCCTGTCTCTGTGTTTTGCACCAGATAGGGCTGTTTTGGGTTTTCACGTTTCTTGTTTTTGTTAGTTTGTTAGTTTGTTAATGTGAAGTGATTCATTAAAACATGAGTCAAAATAACCACGCTGCGCTTTGGTCCGCCTCTCCGCCAATGCAAGAAATCCCTTACACAATACACCATAATGAAAAGGCGAAAACAGTTTTTTTGACATTTTTGCAGAAAAACAATGTAAAAATTACTGAAATACTTTAATTACATAAATATTCAGACCCTTTGCTATGATACTCAAAATTGAGCTCAGGTGCATTCTGTTTCCATTGATCATCCTTGATATGTTTCTACAACTTGATTCGAGTCCACCTGTGGTAAATTCAATGGTTTGGACATGATTTGGAAAGGCACACACATGTCTATATAAGGTCAGACAGTTGACAGTGCATATCAGAGCAAAAACCAAGCCATGAGGTTGAAGGAATTGTCCGTAGAGATCTGAGACAAGATTGTGTCGAGGCACATATCTGGGGAAGGGTACCAAAACAACTCTGCAAACAATTGACGGTCCCCAAGAACACAGTGGCCTCCATCAATGTAAGAAGTTTGGACCCACCAAGACTCTTCCTAGAGCTGACCACCTGGCCAAACTGAGCAATCAGGGGAGAAGGGCCTTGGTCAGGGAGGTGACCAAGAACCAGATGGTCACTCTGACAGAGCTCCAGAGTTCCTCTGTGGAGATGGGAGAACCTTCCAGAAGGACAACCATCTCTCCAGCACTCCACCAATCAGGCCAGACGGAAGCCGCTCCTCAGTAAAAGGCACATGACAGCCGGCTTGGAGTTTGCCAAAAGACACCTAAATGACTCTCAGACCATGAGAAAGAAGATTCTCTGGTTTGATGAAACCAAGATTGAACTCTTTGGCCTGAATGTCAAGCGTCACGTCTGGAGGAAACCTGGCACCATCCCTATGGTGAAACGTGGGGGTGGCAGCATCATCATGTGTTGATGTTTTTCAGCGGCAGGGACTGAGAGACTAGTCAGGATCAAGGGAAAGATGATCGGAACAAAGTACTGAGAGATCCTTGATGAAAACCTTCTCCACAGCGCTCAGGACCTCAGACTGGGGCGATGCTTCACCTTCCAAAAGGACAATGACCCTAAGCACACAGCCTAGACAGCGAAGGACTGGCTTCAGGACAAGTCTCTGAATGTCCTTGAGTGGCCCACACAGAACGCAGACTTGAACCCGATCAAAAATCTCTTCAGAGACCTGAAAATAGCCGTGCAGTGACGCTCCCCATCCAACCTGACAGAGCTTGAGAGGATCTGCAGAGAAGAATGGGAGAAGCTCCCCAAATACAGGTGTGCCAAGCTTGTAGAGTCATACCCAAGAAGACTCGAGGCTGTAATCGCTGCCAAAGGTGTTTCAACAAAAAGGGTGAAGGGTCTGAATACTTATGCAAATTTCTGTTTTTATTTTACATTTGCAAAAAAAACAATAATCCTGTTTTGTTTTGTCATTATGGGGTATTGTGTGTAGATTGACGAGGAACAAAAACAATTTAATCAATTTTAGAATAAGGCTGTAATGTAACAAAATGTGGAATAAGTTAAGGGGTCTGAATACTTTCCGAATGCACTGTATATACAAAAGTACGTTTGATAATTAGTGGAATTAGTGGATTCTGCTATTTAAGCCACACCCATTGCTGACAGGTGTATAAAATCAAGCACACAGCCTTGCAATTTCCATAGACAAACATTGGCAGTAGAATGGCCTTAATGAACAGCTCAGTGACTTTCAACGTTGCACCGTCATAGGATGCCACCTTTTCAACAAGTCAGTTTGTCAAATGTCTGCCCTGCTAGAGCTGCCCTAGTCAACTGTAAGTGCTGTTATTGTGAAGTCGAAATGGTGTAAAGCTCACCGCCATTGGACTCTGGAGCAGTGGAAACGCGTTCTCTGGAGTGATGAATCACACTTCACCATATGGCAGTCCAACGGTTGAATCTGGGTTTGGCAGATGCCAGGAGAACGCTACCTACCCCAATGCGTAGTAAAGTTTGGTGGGGAAGGAATAATGGAAAAACCATGTTTTTCATGGTTCGTAGTAGTAGGCCCCTTAGTTGCATTAAAGGGAAATCTTAAGCTTTGTGGCAACAGTTTGGGGAAAGCCCTTTCCTGTTTCAGCATGACAATGCCCCTGTGCACAAAGTGAGGTTCATACAGAAATAGTTTGTCGAGATCGGTGTGGAAGACCTTGACTGGCCTGCACAAAAGCCCTAAAATGAATCTCATCAAACACCTTTGAGATGAATTGGAACACCAACTGCTAGCCAGGCCTAATCGCCCAACATCAGTGCCTGACCTTACTAATGCTCTTGTGGCTGAATGGAAGCAAGTCCCTGCAGCAATGTCCCAACATTTAGTGGAAAGCCTTCCCAGAACAGTGGAGGCTGTCATAGCAGCAAAACTGGGATCAACTCCATATTAATGCCCATGATTTTGGAGTGAGATGTTTGATGAGCAGGTGTCCACATACTTTTGGTCATGTAGTGTATATTCCTTTAGGACTGGTGATGCGAGGTATATTTCTTTAGGACTGGTTTGGCGAGGTGAGACCACGGGCGCATGTTGGCACGCACTTCACAACAGTGACAACGGCGTGCCAAGAAAGTGAGGGAGGGAGGAGCAGAAAGAACATTTTCAATTATAAAAAATCACGTGGAGAGAGAGAGAGGACCTGATTTAAAAGCTCTGAATGTATATCGTCTATCTCTCATGAGAAGGCGAGTCTTAAAGTTCCATCAGAATGGGCAGTCTCTCCTCAGACTCAGCAGGACGACAGCAGCAACGGGTCATGGAGAGGTGTCCGTAGCTTCACAAGTACGGACCAACCGTCGCTCCTCTTCTACTAATACGGGGTTTAATGTGCTTTAATAACGATACTATACATCACTGACTATACTATTGTACTTTTAATTGATATTTTATGGTGTATTGCTGCCAGTTTGTATAAATTTGATTGATTAACCAATGTTGCTTAGCTCCGTTCAACAAATGCGCACGGCAATTATGAGAAATACGCAGGAGCAATGGAATAGCCTAAACCTATTCTACAACGTTCACCTGCTATTTACGTTTATTTGAACATTTTGAAATATGTTTCCAATAGCATGACTAGTAGTTTATATGATTTCATATAATATAAGACAATGTATTTGTAAAACATGACTGAGGTTTCTGAAACAAGGAAATCATTTTCTATCACCCATATTTTGGCTATTCCTCTCAGTGCGCCAGTGTAGCTATACAACTTATAACTAACTATTCCACCTCTGTGCGCCAGTGTAGCTATAAAACTTATCATAACTATTCCACCTCTGCAAACTTATGAATGTATTTTTTTTTTTTTACCTCTCTAGCCGATGAATGCGGTGGAGTCCACTGTAGTTCGTGGAGAAAATAATCACTTATGCAGAGTTTGCCTTTCCACGCTAGCGGGACTCCCATCGTCGTCACGGTCCACTGCTGCGCGAGCATCACCTCCGCCACGGATACTTCCTCCGTGAGGTGAGAGCACAAGGCCGTCGGGGAGCTGCACACCGACACCGGAGAAAAGATGAACATCCAGGTCCTGCCAGACCACAAGCTGTCATCAGTGGCCCCGCTGAAACCCTGCAATGTGGAGAAGAAGGAGGTGGAACTGATACTGGTGAAGGACCAAAATGGGGTCCAGTATACCAGTTCGACCATCATGCCCACCCCCAGCACGCACGGCACCCCCTGCACCGCTGAGGAGCTGGAGGAGAGGGAAACATGGGGAAAGAAAATAGACTTTCTCCTATCCGTCATAGGCTTCGCAGTGGACTTGGCCAATGTCTGGAGATTCCCTTACCTCTGCTACAAGAATGGAGGTGGTGAGTGAACTGTTATAACTTCTGTAAAGACTTCTGTTAAGACTTTCCCAGGTTCCTTTGGAACTATCCTCGTATAGAACCAGGTTTGGTATGGCAACGCGAGACTGCGTTGGAACTAATATCAAGTTTGTTTTACTGTTGTGTAATAACTTTCTTCGTAAGTTTATGATAACATGTGCCAATCTGTTAGTTTGTATGCTACCATACGTACCAGTCACTAGTCAGTGATTTTTTGAAATCCCCAAATAGCTTTGCGCAGGCTTTCTTGAGCCAAGAGGCTTTAATGGTAAGAGGGAAACGGAAATACCCCACTGCATAAATTCATCCAGGTCAGTGTAGTTTAAGAGGAAAACGGAAATACCTCATTGCATAAATTCATTCAGGTCAGTGTGGTTGACTCAACTGCAAATACACTCACTGTATCTGGGTGCTACTGTATCTTACTGTAAAGATTTGACTCATAACCCATTCACACCAGTTGCTGGCTCATAAGTGCTTTATTGCTGATGGGAAATATTTAAATACTCACAGTTGAACAGATAGCTATGCAAATATGTTAATAATTAATAACTTAATTTAAATGTGTCTAGATCAGCGGTGTCGAACCCATTTTTCCTGCGGGCTGCATTCGGTCTTCACCGGGGTCTGGGGGACCACACTTAAAATGTATTATATTTCCTCGCAGTCAAAATTTGCTAAACAATTGTCCTTTAACTATTGGTTTTGGTATTTTGAATGTGCTCGGGGGGCTGATCCAGCCTGCAGGCCTGTGTGGTCTAGACCATTAAGAGCCTGGTCTCATAATCTAGACTTAACATAGTAAAAATGTATCCCTGACACTCAAATTAGTATGACATGTTACTTTGGTATGGTTACATGAGACAGATGGTTGGGGTGGGTGGGCGTGGAATGCTAACTTCTAGCAATCCAAAGGTTGCGAATTCAAATCTCATGACAGACAACTTTAGCTCATTTGCAACTTTTCAAATACTTGCTACTTTGCAAATACTTAGCATGTTAGCTAACCTTTCCCAAACCGTATCCCTTTTAGCCAACCCTTCCCCTAACCCTTTAACCTAACTCCTAACCGTAACCCTAACCCTTAGCCTAGATAACATTTGCCAGATAGCTAACATTAGCCACCTAGCCACCTAGCTAGAATTCGTAACATATCATAAATTCTGCAAATTCGTAACATATTGTACGTTTTGCTAATTTGTAACATATAATACGAATTGTGATTCTTAACATATACAAAATGTAATGCCTCGGATTTACATACAGAATAATACAAAATGCTCTGAGACCAGGTTGAGAGCGAATAATAATGGCTTAGGAATATTTCAGTGGCTCAGTAGTGGTGGTGGAACAAGTAAGCAAATCACTTGTAATATGTGTGCTGCATTTGTTTGATAAGAAGAGTTTTAGATAACATCTGTTAGAAGTGCCAGTCACGGTTATCACAAATCTGAAGAATGAACAACAAAGCAAAGGCTAACTACAGAGATTATTGATTGCCAACAATGACCAAATCAAATGACCACAACAAGAGAAAACATAAAAACTGCACCTGAATATATCTATAATCGAGCCGAGTGAATGTTAACAAACCAAAGGTCGTTGTTAATTACAAAGTGACATTTTGGGTTTGCCACCACAGACCTTCAGTAGCTTGTTGTAATAACAGTGTTTACTAGTGTTTACTAGATTTCCTGTCCCCTTTGGCAGCATTACACTTCACGTGGTGAAAATAGACATGTGTATCTTTATCTGGTGAACTGAGTGTTGCAGTGTTGTGTCCTGTGGTGCTAACTCTTCAGCTGTGGGTCATGTTCATTTGGCGCTCTCTGAAAGGCTGTAATGCAGCCCAATGCTCAGCTTTTTGTTAAAATGTTGCATACAGTATATTTTTAATTATACTAGATGAAGGGAAATTTATTCTTCCTAGAATTCACTGGAACATAAAGCATGGACAATTCACTGTCTGTGCCTGGAGAGTCCATGTTGATGTCTGTTTCAATTCACTGTCTGTGCCTGGAGAGTCCATGTTGATGTCTGTTTCAATTCACTGTCTGTGCCTGGAGAGTCCATGTTGATGTCTGTTTCAATTCACTGTCTGTGCCTGGAGAGTCCATGTTGATGTCTGTTTCAATTCACTGTCTGTGCCTGGAGAGTCCATGTTGATGTCTGTTTCAATTCACTGTCTGTGCCTGGAGAGTCCATGTTGATGTCTGTTTCAATTCACTGTCTGTGCCTGGAGAGTCCATGTTGATGTCTGTTTCAATTCACTGTCTGTGCCTGGAGAGTCCATGTTGATGTCTGTTTCAATTCACTGTCTGTGCCTGGAGAGTCCATGTTGATGTCTGTTTCAATTCACTGTCTGTGCCTGGAGAGTCCATGTTGATGTCTGTTTCAATTCACTGTCTGTGCCTGGAGAGTCCATGTTGATGTCTGTTTCAATTCACTGTCTGTGCCTGGAGAGTCCATGTTGATGTCTGTTTCAATTCACTGTCTGTGCCTGGAGAGTCCATGTTGATGTCTGTTTCAATTCACTGTCTGTGCCTGGAGAGTCCATGTTGATGTCTGTTTCAATTCACTGTCTGTGCCTGGAGAGTCCATGTTGATGTCTGTTTCAATTCACTGTCTGTGCCTGGAGAGTCCATGTTGATGTCTGTTTCAATTCACTGTCTGTGCCTGGAGAGTCCATGTTGATGTCTGTTTCATGTGATTTTCCTTTAGATATCATCATCAACACAAATTGCCAGGGCGAAAACACCCACAAAATGCTAAATATATTGTCTTGGCTGCAACACAAATGCCAAAAGGTTCACGTTCAAAAACGTTGTTTTGTGGGGTTTTGTGGTGATTTCAGGTGCCTTTCTAATCCCCTACATTCTGTTCCTGGTGATTGCTGGGATGCCACTGTTCTATATGGAACTAGCCCTGGGACAGTACAATAGGGAAGGAGCTGCTACAGTCTGGAAGATCTGCCCTGTCTTTAAAGGTGAGCTGTCTCACTCTCTCCCATCTCTGTATTCCATCTCTTTCCTGACCTCTGCCTCATCTCCCACCTCTCACCTTCTCAAGGCTCCTGGCCTCTCTTTTCTTCTCTATCTTTGAACATCTCTCTCTTTTTTCACTCACCTCTTGTCCTTTCCCCTCCTTCCTTTCCCTGCTCTTTTAATGTTGCTTCCCATTGGGCACACCACATCATTTCAATGTGGACAAGACGTCGATGAATGATATTGTAACCTATATTTACCCAGTCAAAAAGACAGCCAAAAGTTTGTTGAATTACCAATGTGTTATCAGTGACCACGTTTAAAGGTGCACAGTATTCCGGACGGTAGCTCATATCCCGCTTAAGGTCTTATTCGGTATAAGCTGTTTACATGCACCTTTCATATTTTGTCAGTATTATGGATCCCCATTAGCTGCTGCCAAGGCAGAAACTACTCTTCCTGGGGTCCAGCAAAAATTACTTCCGTAATATAGATGATATATCCCGCTCATGAGTATCCCTGTATCCATGAATAAAATGAATACTTCTAATTGAAGTTCATTTGGGTTAAATGGAATAGTAACTGAACTATGGACACTGCCTGTAGGCCTATAACCTCTCACATGTAGTGTAATATCATATTAACTCTTGCAGAATTATGCATTTCTTGCAGTGAAATTATACAACAAATGTTAATTTTGCCTTTCTCCTATATACAGTACCTCTCTTTTTCATTTTCCCATCTTCAGCACTCCTTGTCCACTTTCCCAAAGGCCTTGATCAGAGGAGAGAGGAAGGAGAGATGTGGTCTTTTAGAAGTATCCAGTAAATCTCAAGACACTGTACAACAATAAACATACAGTAGATATACTGTAGAAACATAAATATGCATTGTAATGAAGAGGGACACAAAGGCTGTTTGTTGATTCGTTTTACTACTGACAGTCTTATCACCATGGCATACTGTTACCACACACACCATGAACTGTTGAACCTGAAAGATTCACCAGAAGTTTACAGGCAGTGTTGTGATTTACAGTATGTTACACATTAAGTCTATTGTATATTGTTGTTTGGCCGGCAGGGATGTCCTTGTCCCATTGCGCTCTAGCAACTCCTGTGGCGGGCCGGGGGCATGCACGCTGACACAGTCGCCAGGTGTATGGTGTTTCCTCTGACACATTGGTGTGGCTGGCTTCTGGGTTAGGCAGGCATTGTGTCAAAAAGCAGTGCGGATTGGTTGTGTTGTGTTTCGGAGGATGCATGGCTCTGTGTCCGTACGGGAGTTGCAGCGACAAGACTGTAACTACCAAGTGGATACCACGAAATTGGGGAGAAAAAGGGGTAAAAGTCAAAAAGACCATGTTAAACTGACATTGTTAAGTTCATCTGCTGCTTGTTCTGATGGTAGAGTTATAGCACATCACATTCTGCTCAAATAATACATTGAATCAGGTGAAACAAGTGGTTGATTACTCAAATTTCCTCAAGTTCTTTAAAAAAAAACACAATACTAGCTGGTATTCCACTGCTGTGCTCGTTTTTTCAGTAGTCTCTGCTGTCCAAGTTCTTGTGGATACATGCTGAATAGTTTGGTTTGTTATTTGTGTTCCCTCACACATACACATTTATGATTGGCATTAGACAGGAGTAGCAGGATTCCACCCTCTGTAACCCTATGTAACCTACAGTATGTAACCATCTCTCTCTCTCTCTGCTCTCTGTTTCTCTCTCTGTTTCTCTCGTCCATATCCCTCCCTCCCTCCCTCCCTCAGGTGTGGGCTACACTGTGATCATCATAGCGTTGTATGTGGGTTTCTACTACAACGTCATCATAGCCTGGTCCCTGTACTACCTGTTCTCCTCTATGACCAGTGAGCTGCCCTGGCTCCATTGTGGCAACGCCTGGAACAGTCCGAACTGCACAGACCCCAAGCTACTAAACGGATCCTTCCTGGGCAATGGGACGTCTTATGCCAAGTACAAGATGACGCCGGCTGCAGAGTTCTATGAGTGAGTACAGTGGGTTCTGTCCTGTTCTATGAGTGAGTACAGTGGGTTCTGTCCTGTTCTATGAGTGAGTACAGTGGGTTCTGTCCTGTTCTATGAGTGAGTACAGTGGGTCCTGTCCTGTTCTATGAGTGAGTACAGTGGGTTCTGTCCTGTTCTATGAGTGAGTACAGTGGGTCCTGTCCTGTTCTATGAGTGAGTACAGTGGGTTCTGTCCTGTTCTATGAGTGAGTACAGTGGGTTCTGTCCTGTTCTATGAGTGAGTACAGTGGGTTCTGTCCTGTTCTATGAGTGAGTACAGTGGGTCCTGTCCTGTTCCTGTTCTATGAGTGAGTACAGTGGGTTCTGTCCTGTTCTATGAGTGAGTACAGTGGGTTCTGTCCTGTCCTATGAGTGAGTACAGTGGGTTCTGTCCTGTTCTATGAGTGAGTACAGTGGGTCCTGTCCTGTTCTATGAGTGAGTACAGTGGGTCCTGTCCTGTTCTATGAGTGAGTACAGTGGGTTCTGTCCTGTTCTATGAGTGAGTACAGTGGGTCCTGTCCTGTTCTATGAGTGAGTACAGTGGGTTCTGTCCTGTTCTATGAGTGAGTACAGTGGGTTCTGTCCTGTTCTATGAGTGAGTACAGTGGGTTTTGTCCTGTTCTATGAGTGAGTACAGTGGGTCCTGTCCTGTTCTATGAGTGAGTACAGTGGGTTCTGTCCTGTTCTATGAGTGAGTACAGTGGGTTCTGTCCTGTTCTATGAGTGAGTACAGTGGGTCCTGTCCTGTTCTATGAGTGAGTACAGTGGGTTCTGTCCTGTTCTATGAGTGAGTACAGTGGGTTCTGTCCTGTTCTATGAGTGAGTACAGTGGGTTCTGTCCTGTTCTATGAGTGAGTACAGTGGGTCCTGTCCTGTTCCTGTTCTATGAGTGAGTACAGTGGGTTCTGTCCTGTTCTATGAGTGAGTACAGTGGGTTCTGTCCTGTTCTATGAGTGAGTACAGTGGGTTCTGTCCTGTTCTATGAGTGAGTACAGTGGGTCCTGTCCTGTTCTATGAGTGAGTACAGTGGGTTCTGTCCTGTTCTATGAGTGAGTACAGTGGGTTCTGTCCTGTTCTATGAGTGAGTACAGTGGGTCCTGTCCTGTTCTATGAGTGAGTACAGTGGGTTCTGTCCTGTTCTATGAGTGAGTACAGTGGGTCCTGTCCTGTTCTATGAGTGAGTACAGTGGGTTCTGTCCTGTTCTATGAGTGAGTACAGTGGGTTCTGTCCTGTTCTATGAGTGAGTACAGTGGGTCCTGTCCTGTTCCTGTTCTATGAGTGAGTACAGTGGGTTCTGTCCTGTTCTATGAGTGAGTACAGTGGGTTCTGTCCTGTTCTATGAGTGAGTACAGTGGGTTCTGTCCTGTTCTATGAGTGAGTACAGTGGGTCCTGTCCTGTTCCTGTTCTATGAGTGAGTACAGTGGGTTCTGTCCTGTTCTATGAGTGAGTACAGTGGGTTCTGTCCTGTTCTATGAGTGAGTACAGTGGGTTCTGTCCTGTTCTATGAGTGAGTACAGTGGGTCCTGTCCTGTTCTATGAGTGAGTACAGTGGGTTCTGTCCTGTTCTATGAGTGAGTACAGTGGGTTCTGTCCTGTTCTATGAGTGAGTACAGTGGGTTCTGTCCTGTTCTATGAGTGAGTACAGTGGGTCCTGTCCTGTTCTATGAGTGAGTACAGTGGGTTCTGTCCTGTTCTATGAGTGAGTACAGTGGGTCCTGTCCTGTTCTATGAGTGAGTACAGTGGGTTCTGTCCTGTTCTATGAGTGAGTACAGTGGGTTCTGTCCTGTTCTATGAGTGAGTACAGTGGGTTCTGTCCTGTTCTATGAGTGAGTACAGTGGGTCCTGTCCTGTTCCTGTTCTATGAGTGAGTACAGTGGGTTCTGTCCTGTTCTATGAGTGAGTACAGTGGGTTCTGTCCTGTCCTATGAGTGAGTACAGTGGGTTCTGTCCTGTTCTATGAGTGAGTACAGTGGGTCCTGTCCTGTTCTATGAGTGAGTACAGTGGGTCCTGTCCTGTTCTATGAGTGAGTACAGTGGGTTCTGTCCTGTTCTATGAGTGAGTACAGTGGGTCCTGTCCTGTTCTATGAGTGAGTACAGTGGGTTCTGTCCTGTTCTATGAGTGAGTACAGTGGGTTCTGTCCTGTTCTATGAGTGAGTACAGTGGGTTTTGTCCTGTTCTATGAGTGAGTACAGTGGGTCCTGTCCTGTTCTATGAGTGAGTACAGTGGGTTCTGTCCTGTTCTATGAGTGAGTACAGTGGGTTCTGTCCTGTTCTATGAGTGAGTACAGTGGGTCCTGTCCTGTTCTATGAGTGAGTACAGTGGGTTCTGTCCTGTTCTATGAGTGAGTACAGTGGGTTCTGTCCTGTTCTATGAGTGAGTACAGTGGGTTCTGTCCTGTTCTATGAGTGAGTACAGTGGGTCCTGTCCTGTTCCTGTTCTATGAGTGAGTACAGTGGGTTCTGTCCTGTTCTATGAGTGAGTACAGTGGGTTCTGTCCTGTTCTATGAGTGAGTACAGTGGGTTCTGTCCTGTTCTATGAGTGAGTACAGTGGGTCCTGTCCTGTTCTATGAGTGAGTACAGTGGGTTCTGTCCTGTTCTATGAGTGAGTACAGTGGGTTCTGTCCTGTTCTATGAGTGAGTACAGTGGGTCCTGTCCTGTTCTATGAGTGAGTACAGTGGGTTCTGTCCTGTTCTATGAGTGAGTACAGTGGGTCCTGTCCTGTTCTATGAGTGAGTACAGTGGGTTCTGTCCTGTTCTATGAGTGAGTACAGTGGGTTCTGTCCTGTTCTATGAGTGAGTACAGTGGGTCCTGTCCTGTTCCTGTTCTATGAGTGAGTACAGTGGACTATGTCCCTGTTCTATGAGTGAGTACAGTGGGTTCTGTCCTGTTCTATGAGTGAGTACAGTGGGTCCTGTCCTGTTCCTGTTCTATGAGTGAGTACAGTGGGTTCTGTCCTGTTCTATGAGTGAGTACAGTGGGTTCTGTCCTGTTCTATGAGTGAGTACAGTGGGTTCTGTCCTGTTCTATGAGTGAGTACAGTGGGTTCTGTCCTGTTCTATGAGTGAGTACAGTGGGTCCTGTCCTGTTCCTGTTCTATGAGTGAGTACAGTGGGTTCTGTCCTGTTCTATGAGTGAGTACAGTGGTTTATGTCCTGTTCTATGAGTGAGTACAGTGGGTTCTGTCCTGTTCTATGAGTGAGTACAGTGGGTCCTGTCCTGTTCCTGTTCTATGAGTGAGTACAGTGGGTTCTGTCCTGTTCTATGAGTGAGTACAGTGGGTTCTGTCCTGTTCTATGAGTGAGTACAGTGGGTTCTGTCCTGTTCTATGAGTGAGTACAGTGGGTTCTGTCCTGTTCTATGAGTGAGTACAGTGGGTCCTGTCCTGTTCTATGAGTGAGTACAGTGGGTTCTGTCCTGTTCTATGAGTGAGTACAGTGGGTTCTGTCCTGTTCTATGAGTGAGTACAGTGGGTCCTGTCCTGTTCTATGAGTGAGTACAGTGGGTTCTGTCCTGTTCTATGAGTGAGTACAGTGGGTCCTGTCCTGTTCTATGAGTGAGTACAGTGGGTTCTGTCCTGTTCTATGAGTGAGTACAGTGGGTTCTGTCCTGTTCTATGAGTGAGTACAGTGGGTCCTGTCCTGTTCCTGTTCTATGAGTGAGTACAGTGGGTTCTGTCCTGTTCTATGAGTGAGTACAGTGGGTTCTGTCCTGTTCTATGAGTGAGTACAGTGGGTTCTGTCCTGTTCTATGAGTGAGTACAGTGGGTTCTGTCCTGTTCTATGAGTGAGTACAGTGGGTCCTGTCCTGTTCCTGTTCTATGAGTGAGTACAGTGGGTTCTGTCCTGTTCTATGAGTGAGTACAGTGGGTTCTGTCCTGTTCTATGAGTGAGTACAGTGGGTTCTGTCCTGTTCTATGAGTGAGTACAGTGGGTCCTGTCCTGTTCTATGAGTGAGTACAGTGGGTTCTGTCCTGTTCTATGAGTGAGTACAGTGGGTTCTGTCCTGTTCTATGAGTGAGTACAGTGGGTCCTGTCCTGTTCTATGAGTGAGTACAGTGGGTTCTGTCCTGTTCTATGAGTGAGTACAGTGGGTTCTGTCCTGTTCTATGAGTGAGTACAGTGGGTTTTGTCCTGTTCTATGAGTGAGTACAGTGGGTCCTGTCCTGTTCTATGAGTGAGTACAGTGGGTTCTGTCCTGTTCTATGAGTGAGTACAGTGGGTTCTGTCCTGTTCTATGAGTGAGTACAGTGGGTCCTGTCCTGTTCTATGAGTGAGTACAGTGGGTTCTGTCCTGTTCTATGAGTGAGTACAGTGGGTTCTGTCCTGTTCTATGAGTGAGTACAGTGGGTTCTGTCCTGTTCTATGAGTGAGTACAGTGGGTCCTGTCCTGTTCCTGTTCTATGAGTGAGTACAGTGGGTTCTGTCCTGTTCTATGAGTGAGTACAGTGGGTTCTGTCCTGTTCTATGAGTGAGTACAGTGGGTTCTGTCCTGTTCTATGAGTGAGTACAGTGGGTCCTGTCCTGTTCTATGAGTGAGTACAGTGGGTTCTGTCCTGTTCTATGAGTGAGTACAGTGGGTTCTGTCCTGTTCTATGAGTGAGTACAGTGGGTTCTGTCCTGTTCTATGAGTGAGTACAGTGGGTTCTGTCCTGTTCTATGAGTGAGTACAGTGGTTTATGTCCTGTTCTATGAGTGAGTACAGTGGGTTCTGTCCTGTTCTATGAGTGAGTACAGTGGGTCCTGTCCTGTTCCTGTTCTATGAGTGAGTACAGTGGGTTCTGTCCTGTTCTATGAGTGAGTACAGTGGGTTCTGTCCTGTTCTATGAGTGAGTACAGTGGGTTCTGTCCTGTTCTATGAGTGAGTACAGTGGGTCCTGTCCTGTTCCTGTTATATGAGTGAGTACAGTGGGTTCTGTCCTGTTCTATGAGTGAGTACAGTGGGTTCTGTCCTGTTCTATGAGTGAGTACAGTGGGTTCTGTCCCTGTTCTATGAGTGAGTACAGTGGGTTCTGTCCCTGTTCTATGAGTGAGTACAGTGGGTCCTGTCCTGTTCCTGTTCTATGAGTGAGTACAGTGGGTTCTGTCCTGTTCCTTTTCTATGAGTGAGTACAGTGGGATTTGTCCTGTTCTATGAGTGAGTACAGTGGGTTCTGTCCTGTTCCTGTTCTATGAGTGAGTACAGTGGGTTCTGTCCCTGTTCTATGAGTGAGGACCGTGGGTCCTGTTCTATGAGTGAGTACAGTGGGTCCTGTCCTGTTCTATGAGTGAGTACAGTGGGTCCTGTCCTGTTCTATGAGTGAGTACAGTGGGTCCTGTCCTGTTCTATGAGTGAGTACAGTGGACTATGTCCCTGTTCTATGAGTGAGTACAGTGGACTATGTCCCTGTTCTATGAGTGAGTACAGCGGATTGTGTGCCTGTTCTATGAGTGAGTACAGTGGACTATGTCCCTGTTCTATGAGTGAGTACAGTGGACTATGTCCCTGTTCTATGAGTGAGTACAGTGGACTATGTCCCTGTTCTATGAGTGAGTACAGTGGGTCCTGTCCTGTTCTATGAGTGAGTACAGTGGACTATGTCCCTGTTCTATGCGTGAGTACAGTGGGTCCTGTCCTGTTCTATGAGTGAGTACAGTGGACTATGTCCCTGTTCTATGAGTGAGTACAGTGGGTCCTGTCCTGTTCTATGAGTGAGTACAGTGGGTCCTGTCCTGTTCTATGAGTGAGTACAGTGGGTTCTGTCCTGTTCCTGTTCTATGAGTGAGTACAGTGGGTTCTGTCCTGTTCCTGTTCTATGAGTGAGTACAGTGGGTTCTGTCCCTGTTCTATGAGTGAGTACAGTGGACTATGTCCCTGTTCTATGAGTGAGTACAGTGGACTATGTCCCTGTTCTATGAGTGAGTACAGTGGACTATGTCCCTGTTCTATGAGTGACTACAGTGGGTCCTGTCCTGTTCTATGAGTGAGTACAGTGGACTATGTCCCTGTTCTATGAGTGAGTACAGTGGACTATGTCCCTGTTCTATGAGTGAGTACAGTGGGTCCTGTCCTGTTCTATGAGTGAGTACAGTGGGTTCTGTCCTGTTCCTGTTCTATGAGTGAGTACAGTGGGTTCTGTCCCTGTTCTATGAGTGAGTACCGTGGGTCCTGTTCTATGAGTGAGTACAGTGGGTCCTGTCCTGTTCTATGAGTGAGTACAGTGGACTATGTCCCTGTTCTATGAGTGAGTACAGTGGACTATGTCCCTGTTCTATGAGTGAGTACAGTGGATTGTGTGCCTGTTCTATGAGTGAGTACAGTGGACTATGTCCCTGTTCTATGAGTGAGTACAGTGGGTCCTGTCCTGTTCTATGAGTGAGTACAGTGGACTATGTCCCTGTTCTATGAGTGAGTACAGTGGGTCCTGTCCTGTTCTTGACCTGTGCCTCTGATGTGTGTCTTGAGTCTGACCCTCTGTCGCGGTATCTAAAAGATTAAAGAAACCAGCCTTTTAACATGTTTCTCGTTGGGATAGAGCTGACCTACAGTGCCAAATATGAGCTGTGTCAAATAAGTATTTTCATTAGAGACTAAATGTGTTAGAAGTAGGCTTAACCTTTTAGAAGCTTGGTTATTTAGTCTGGTCACATTTTGAAGTGGAAATTGTACACTTAAGCATTTCATAAACTGGAAATAACTGTTTTTAAATGTATTGTTAATGTATTGTACAGTATGGCAGTATGGCATAAATCAATATTTAGTTAGTGTACATCAGTGAGTGGACAGCAAACTGCACACACTCACTCTCATCACCTGCCATGAAACCCCACTCTACATCTTACCAAGACTGTCCAGTATGAAGTCTAAAGTCCTGGAGTGGCTTGAGGAATAGATAAGCCTTGGACTTCTGCAGAGTCACAGTGTGTCTTTATGCTTCTGGGCCCTTGTCTCATTGAAGAGTGACTTTTACCATTCAGTAGATTCTGATGACGTGGCACAATCTGCTTACATGCTGAGCAGAACATGTTCAGGCAACAAAGGCCTTTACTAAGCAATTCATCTAAATTGAAAGTGTTTTTATTGACTATTATTGAATCTCTGCATGGTACCAGTGTATATGACACTTCATTTTAGGTTACCAAAATTCCTGGAGCTTTCAATAAATTCCCCGGTTTTCCAGAAATCCTGGTTGGAGGATTACAGATTTCCTGCTTATTCCCTCCTGATTCCAGGAACCCGCCTTTCCAGAATTTTGGGAAAACCAGAGAATTTATTGAACATTTCAGGAATTTTGCAACCCTACTCATACTCAAACAATTCCACTGTGAAGTGGGCCACTGTCATTAAAGCTTTTGTGCAGTATCCCCAAAATGTCTGAAGCCATCCGCCCATATACCGATTGCTCTACAGAAAGGCATATAAAAAAGCTTAGATGCTGTGTTTGAAGTTGACACGAAAAGCCCCATCCGTTTGCACTTCAAAGAATTCCTTTCCAGAGCTCTGTGTGAAGATTACTTCTGCAGCCCAAAGGAAGTCGTCTGAAATGACTGGGACATACAGCAGCATCCTTATCCTGCAGCTGATGTGCAGTACAGAGTAGAGCGCCAGGGAGGCACAAACAAAACATTCTAAGCTTGCATTCCAAACTTTAATAGTGCACTATATAAGGAATAGTGAGCCATTTGGGACGCATCCTAAGAGTGCGTGACAGGCGGCCAATAAGGGCAGATGAAAGACCCTCTACCAGAATGCTGATATGCATTAATGTCTCGTGTGTTTATGTAATCAACATCTCTGAATTTCCTCCAATCTCTCATCAATCCCTCTAAACTTGAATACAGTCAGTTTCTGTTGCATCATATTTTCTTTCTTTTAGCATAAAATCGCACTCTCATTCTTTTGACCCTGTGATGTAGTGGTAAAAAAATTGGTGGGTAAACTCTGATCGGCGTCTGTGGTGAATAAAGTTACTCTCCGTATACTTTCAATGCCTTTTTGTGCAAAAGGTGGGTAAACTTTTGGGGGAAACAAAAGTTAGGTGAACAACGTTTACGTGCGTTTACCCTCCACTTAACCACTGCTTCTACCGTACTGTAAAAATTATTCATAGACCTTCAATTCTTGGTAATTATAGGAAGTCAATGGAGTCAAGTTGGTTCCTTTTACAGCATATCTTCCTGCATTTATTTACCAGAAAATTTTGTTCTTTGTGTATTCTACCATCTTCACAGACCTTGAATACTCATTGATGTATTGACAACGGCTCTATCGAAGAGCTTTAGGTCCATACTCCCCTGAGAGCCACTATATCCCAGTATAAATGTAGTTGATTCTAGACAGGCTGAATGAAAAACACAGAGACCCAGGCAGTGGGAGCTCTAGAATAGACAGATTTTTCTCTGACAACACTTCTAATCTCATTGTATATTTCAGTCAGGCCTTGTGTGGGGGACATAAACCCCCTGCTCCCACAGAGCTCCAAGAACAGGAACAAGACCATCAGACCACTGCACACTGCCACTGCACACTCTGGGAGAGATCACAGTGACTGAGTCAACATATTTCTCTCTCTCCTTCTTTCCCTCATTTTCTCCCTCTCCTTTTCTCCCTCTTTCTCTTTTTTTCTTCTCTTTTTCTCCCTCTCTTTCTCTCTTACATTCTCTCTTTCTCTCTCATTTTCCCCCTCGTTCTCTCTCTCATTTTCTATCTCTTTCTGTCCTTTTCTTATCTTTTTATTTTTCTCCCTCTCTTACTTTCTCTCTTTCTCTCTCTTAATTTCTCTCTCTCTATCTCTTCCCCTCATGTTTTCCCTCTCTATTCTTTCTCTTTCTTTCCAACGTCAGTTTGCCTCCTTATGTAATGAGCAGTGTTCTCTGAGCGTCTGAAGGAGCTGCAGGTGTTCGTAGTTCTTAGATATGGAGATTTGATCCTCCTGTATCCCCTTGAGATGGACTGGGACAGAGGAGACATTTTCTCAAGAGATTTTAGAGATTTGAGGGCATGTGGTGCACACACACACACACACACACACACACACACACACACACACACACACACACACACACACACACACACACACACACACACACAGCTTACTTTTCATTTGCTGCTGCATTGCTCTGGTTCTCACACCAGGCCACGTTGATGTGTTGCTGTGTGATGTATTGCTGTCCTCTCCTCAGCTGACTGAGGATGTGCTAGGCCCTCATTTCCTCTCCTATTAGGCCTTTATTATTGGTTTCATTGATCACGGCTGCCCTGCAATCTGTGGTGCTGCAGTGCAAAGGTCCCCGGAGTATAGTCATTAGTGTCATGGCAACGTCCAGGGGCGGACACACAGCAGGTGTCAGTTACAATGCTATCACAGGGGCTCAACATAGCTATCAACACCTAATGACAGACTAGGATTCTCAGAAACCAAGCTGAGCTACCAAGAGGCTGGGTAAATATATACCTTCTGTGTTGATGGTGCTGATGGGTTGTCTCAGCTTATATCAATAAAGGTCAATCAGTCATGTAAGTTTATACAGTTTGAGTACAGATCAGTTTGTTATATTAATTAGAGAATGCCATCAATAATATTATGCGCAGTCAATGTAATGAAATATCCTAATATTTTGAGGACACTGCAAAATGTTCAGATATTTCAATACATTGACTTTGCGTAATATTATTGATGACATTCTCTAATTAATATAACAAACTAATCTGTTACTCAACAAATGATCTGTAGTTTTCTACTTTGAAATAGTGATAGTGAATTTGGATGTTTGAAGCAGGTGTTTATAATTGCAAGCATTGCATAATTAAATGGCGAGTGCAAATCCAGTCCAAACGAAATCAACACAAATTGAGAGCCATTTTATTCTATTAGCAGCTCAGATTATCCATTAAATAGCTATTAGATTATCAAAAGGTTAGAACTCAGAACACCTCCGTTGGAAGTCTCACACAACCTTTATCGGTCTTAATTGAACAAGTCCACTGCTGGGAGATCAATAGCTCATGTGTTCCAAGTCTAGACATTGTGAACACTCACAGGGGATCTGAAACATACATCATGACCCTCTCAGACTTCTCTTTCCAATACCTTGGATAAAATGCCTTTTAAATGATACATAAGACCATAAGAAAACAGATTTATTTTGAATCAAACATCAAATCTTGAAACAACCATTGTATTGTTGTCCTCTTTATCAAAGTACCAGAATTGCCATTCACTCAACATTCACTCAAATCAAATATTTTTAATTAAATATCCTACCAAATACTCCCCCAACCAAATACTCCCCCCAACCAAATTCTCCCCCCAACCAAATTCTCCCCCATCCAAATACTCCCCAACCAAATTCTTCCTCATCCAAATAATCCCCCCCCAAACAAATACTGCCCCAACCAAATACTCCTCTCAACCAAATACTCCCCCCAACCAAATACTCCCCAACCAAATACTTATCCTAACCAAATACTCTCTCCAAACGTACTGTAAACACTTTCTACCCCTCTGCCCCTAACATATTGCTTTTGTCAGTTCCAGGAAGCATTGACCCCATATTAGCCCTAACCTGATTGGGCCCTTTCCCCATACCTCCAAATGATTTCTCATTCACTGAGTAATGAGAATGTTTGTAAACTAGAAATGCTTTTAGACCATCGTTGCTGTGCTCTGCCAAGTTTTTCTGCCTTGTTTTTTTAAGCACACCCCGTTGTTTACTGAGAGTGTTAGTTAAAAAAAAAATTAACACATTTATTTCACCTTTAATTAACCAGGTAGGCTAGTTGAGAACAAGTTCTCATTTGCAACTGTGACCTGGCCGAGATAAAGCAAAGCAGTTACAACACATAAAACAACACAGAGTTACACATGGAATAAGCAAACATACAATCAATAATACCGTTGAGAAATCTATATTCAGCATGTGCAAATGAGGTAGGATAAGAGAGGTAAGGCAATAAATAGGCCATGGTGGCGAAGCAATTACAATATAGCAATTAAACACTGGAATGGCAGGGTGTGCAGAAGATGAATGTGCAAGTAGAGATACTGGGGTGCAAAGGAGCAAGATAAATAAATAAATACAGTATGGGAATGAGGTAGATTGGATAGGCTATTTACAGATGAACTATGTACAGGTGCAGTGATCTGTGAGCTGCGCTGACAGCTGGTGCTTAAAGCTAGTGAGGGAGGTAAGAGTCTCCAGCTTCAGGGATTTTTGCAGTTCGTTCCAGTCATTGGCAGCAGAGAACTGGAAGGAGAGGCGGCCAAATGAAGAATTGGCTTTGGGGGTGACCAGTGAGATACACCTGCTGGAGCGCGTGCTACGGGTGGGTTCTGCTATGGTGACCAGTGAGCTGAGAGCCAGTGGGTTTGGCGACGAGTATGAAACGAGGGCCAGCCAACGAGAGCATACAGGTCGCAGTGGTGGGTAGTATATGGGGCTTTGGTGACAAAAATGGATGGCACTGTGATAGACTGCATCCAATTTGTTGAGTAGAGTGTTGGAGGCTATTTTGTAAATGACATTGCCGGAGTCGAGGATCGGTAGGATGGTCAGTTTTACGAGGGTATGTTTGGCAGCATGAGTGAAGGATTCTTTGTTGCGAAATAGATTCAAGATTTAATTTTGGATTGGAGATGTCTGATGAGAGTCTGGAAGGAGAGTTTACAGTCTAACCAGACACCTGTAGTTGTCCACATTTTCTAAGTCATAACCGTCCAGAGTAGTGATGCTGGACGGGCGGGCAGGTGTGGGCAGCGATCGGTTGAAGAGCATATATTTCATTTTACTTGTATTTAACAGCAGTTGGAGGTCACGGAAGGAGAGTTGTATCGCATTGAAGCTCGTCTGGAGGGTAGTTAACACAGTGTCCAAAGAAGGGCCAGAGGTATACAGAATGGTGTCGTCTGCGTAGAGGTGGATCAGATACTCACCAGCAGCAAGAGCGACATCATTGATGTATACAGAGAAGAGGCCCAAGAATTGAACCCTGTGGCACCCCCATAGAGACTGCCAGAGGCCCGGACAACAGGCCCTCCGATTTGACACACTGAACTCTATCGGAGAAGTAGTTGGTGAACCAGGCGAGTCAATCATTTGAGAAACCAAGGCTGTTGAGTCTGCCGATAAGGAAGTGCTGATTGACAGAGTCGAAAGCCTTAACCAGGTCGATGAATACGGCAGCACAGTATTGTTTCTTATCGATGGCGGTTATGATATAGTTTAGGACCTTGAGTTGTCTCCCTCTAGCTGTCTCCCTGCTTTAGACATGTTTCTCCCCCTCTGACTCAAGCTGACTCCCTGCTTTAGACATGTTTCTCCCCCTCTGACTCTAGCTGTCTCCCTGCTTTAGACGTGTTTCTCTCCCTCTGACTCTAGTTGGCTCCCTGCTTTAGACGTGTTTCTCTCCCTCTGACTCTAGTTGGCTCCCTGCTTTAGACATGTTTCTCTCCCTCTGACTCTAGCTGTCTCCCTGCTTTAGACATGTTTCTCCCCCTCTGACTCAAGCTGACTCCCTGCTTTAGACATGTTTCTCCCCCTCTGACTCTAGCTGTCTCCCTGCTTTAGACATGTTTCTATCCCTCTGACTCTAGCTGTCTCCCTGCTTTAGACATGTTTCTATCCCTCTGACTCTAGCTGTCTCCCTGCTTTAGACATGTTTCTCCCCTCTCTGACTCTAGTTGTCTCCCTGCTTTAGACATGTTTCTATCCCTCTGACTCTAGCTGTCTCCCTGCTTTAGACATGTTTCTATCCCTCTGACTCTAGCTGTCTCCCTGCTTTAGACATGTTTCTATCCCTCTGACTCTAGCTGTCTCCCTGCTTTAGACATGTTTCTATCCCTCTGACTCTAGCTGTCTCCCTGCTTTAGACATGTTTCTCCCCTATCTGACTCTAGCTGTCTCCCTGCTTTAGACATGTTTCTATCCCTCTGACTCTAGCTGTCTCCCTGCTTTAGACATGTTTCTATCCCTCTGACTCTAGCTGTCTCCCTGCTTTAGACATGTTTCTCCCCTCTCTGACTCTAGCTGTCTCCCTGCTTTAGACATGTTTCTATCCCTCTGACTCTAGCTGTCTCCCTGCTTTAGACATGTTTCTATCCCTCTGACTCTAGCTGTCTCCCTGCTTTAGACATGTTTCTATCCCTCTGACTCTAGTTGTCTCCCTGCTTTAGACATGTTTCTCCCCTCTCTGACTCTTGCTGTCTCCCTGCTTTAGACATGTTTCTCCCCTCTCTGACTCTAGTTGTCTCCCTGCTTTAGACATGTTTCTCCCCTCTCTGACTCTAGCTGTCTCCCTGCTTTAGACATGTTTCTATCCCTCTGACTCTAGCTGTCTCCCTGCTTTAGACATGTTTCTCTCCCTCTGACTCTAGCTGTCTCCCTGCTTTAGACATGTTTCTCCCCTCTCTGACTCTAGTTGTCTCCCTGCTTTAAACATGTTTCTATCCCTCTGACTCTAGCTGTCTCCCTGTTTAGACATGTTTCTATCCCTCTGACTCTAGCTGTCTCCCTGCTTTAGACATGTTTCTCTCCCTCTGACTCTAGCTGTCTCCCTGCTTTAGACATGTTTCTCCCCTCTCTGACTCTAGTTGTCTCCCTGCTTTAAACATGTTTCTATCCCTCTGACTCTAGCTGTCTCCCTGTTTAGACATGTTTCTATCCCTCTGACTCTAGTTGTCTCCCTGCTTTAGACATGTTTCTCCCCTCTCTGACTAGCTGTCTCCCTGCTTTAGACATGTTTCTCCCCTCTCTGACTCTAGCTGTCTCCCTGCTTTAGACATGTTTCTATCCCTCTGACTCTAGCTGTCTCCCTGCTTTAGACATGTTTCTCCCCTCTCTGACTCTCGCTGTCTCCCTGCTTTAGACATGTTTCTATCCCTCTGACTCTAGTTGTCTCCCTGCTTTAGACATGTTTCTATCCCTCTGACTCTAGTTGGCTCCCTGCTTTAGACATGTTTCTATCCCTCTGACTCTTGTTGGCTCCCTGCTTTAGACATGTTTCTCCCCTCTCTGACTCTAGCTGTCTCCCTGCTTTAGACATGTTTCTCCCCTCTCTGACTCTAGCTGTCTCCCTGCTTTAGACATGTTTCTATCCCTCTGACTCTAGTTGTCTCCCTGCTTTAGACATGTTTCTCCCCCTCTGACTTTAGTTGTCTCCCTGCTTTAGACATGTTTCTATCCCTCTGACTCTAGTTGTCTCCCTGCTTTAGACATGTTTCTCCCCCTCTGACTCTAGTTGTCTCCCTGCTTTAGACATGTTTCTCCCCCTCTGACTCCAGCTGGCTCTCTAGCCCACCCTCTATCAGTGGGATATATCCAAGAGCCTTTGCAAGTCTACCAGAGGTTGGCTGAACCTTAATGGAATATTTTATTATCATGTTCTCTGGGAAGGTCAGAGGAGACTGTTTATAGACCATTGATTTAAACTCCTTTTGACACAGCATGTATTTGATACACAGTGCTATGTGTGTATTATTCTTGTTATATAACCTAGTTAGTTTTATTATGTTAACATGTGTTTGTAAACCATGGCAGTTCAATTAGTGTTAAAGGTGAGTCACGTGGCAGGGTGGCTCACTCGGCGCTCTGCATGGTAGAGGCTAATCCCTAAAAGTCAGGGGTCAGTGCACAGGTCAAAATGAACACTTGTTAGGTTATGACCTGTCTACCCCAGAGATGCCCATAGTTCTCAAGGTCAAACGCTTCAATCTTAAATCCAGCACAAATATGCCTCCATATAGAACATCAACCTAGCTACTGGCCAATCACCTAGACACTGAGAGAATTAATTATCCGCCTTATCTCAGTTCACTGGTCACGATGGCAACACCCACCCGTAGCACGCGCTCCAGCAGGTGTATCTCACTGATCATCCCTAAAGCCAACACCTAATTTGGCCGCCTTTCCTTCCAGTTCTCTGCTGCCTGTGACTGGAACGAATTGCAAAAATCGCTGAAGTTGGAGACTTTTATCTCCCTCACCAACTTTAAACATCTGCTATCTGAGCAGCTAACCGTTCGCTGCAGCTGTACATAGTCTATCGGTAAATAGCCCACCCAATTTACCTACCCCATCCCCATACTGTTTATATTTATTTACTTTTCTGCTCTTTTGCACACCAGTATCTCTACCTGTATATGACCATCTGATCATTTATCACTCCAGTGTTAATCTGCAAAATTGTAATTATTCGCCTACCTCCTCATGCCTTTTGCACACAATGTATATAGACTCTTTTTTTTCCTACTGTGTTATTGACTTGTTAATTGTTTACTCCATGTGTAACATGTTGTTTGTTGTCTGTTCACACTGCTACGCTTTATCTTGGCCAGGTCGCAGTTGTAACTGAGAACTTGTTCTCAACTAGCCTACCTGGTTAAATAAAGATGAAATAAAAAAATAAAAAAATAAAAATCAGTCATGTTTGTAGATGTATGACCAGGGTAAAGGTATGTGTTAGAAGCTAGTCCAACAGTCCGATATATCCTCAGGCTGGACGTTGGTCTTAGTAGGAATATCCCAGTGGTCCTTGCTTGGTCAGTTCAACAATGATCTGTATTTAAATCAGCAGACATGCTATACACATCCTGTGTGAGCGTTGACACATTAGATTTTCACGCCGTTTCATCAATAACAGATGCTTTATATAGATTCTTTACCTCCGTTACATGCTAAAATAGCTGCGTTTGATTTAGTGTCAGGGATAGCTTGACTTGATGGAAAGGGAAAGGAAAGGAAAAGGTGGATACGTAGTCAGTTGTACAACTGAATGCATTCAACTGAAATGTGTCCTCCGCATTTAACCCAACCCCTCTGAATCAGAGAGGTGCGGGGGGCTGCCTTTATCGACATACACTTCTTCAGCGCCCGGGGAACAGTGGGTTAACTGCCTTGCTCAGGGGCAGAACGACAGCTTTTTACCTTGTCTGCTCGGGGATTTGATCCAGCAACCTGATACACTCTTAGAAATAAAAGTACTATCTAGAACCTTAAAGGTTTCTTCGGCTGTCCCCATAGGATAAAAAAGGGCTATTTGCATTTTTAGACGATTGACTTCAATGTCACTCGATTGATGAAGTGCTCAATGAAACAGTTTTTTGAGGAATTTGCTTGAACAATTACATAAGAGATAATTATTTGATCAATCTCACTTTCCATCAGTTCCACTTGCAGGGTTCTGAAGGTATTTGTAGTAAGTAGTGATCCTGCTTGGTGTGCCTACTTAAAGTCAAGTCAGACGTTTACCTCATTATGGAGAACATGCTATACATGTCTGGGAAAATGGCCCAAAGAGATTAATACTAGTCAATAATATTTGATAAAGCATACAGTATTGCTTGAATTTTTCCTGGAAGACATTGTTTTCCTTCTTTTTTTATGGCATATTGTTCATATCACTACCATATCAAATGTGTGTCTCTGTTGTGTATATGTGCTTCTTAAAGAACATTTTAGCCCAGAATTTGTAAAAGAGGCCTTAGGGATTGATATACTTTGGCCAAATAGCTACAGATCACTTTTGTGTTGACCATTTCAGGGAAAGCAGATAAGAGTTTGTTTTTAGAATAACTGGTCCAAAGAACATGCATTGATGTTTGATAACATTTACGGTTAGTGTGATATCAGATGGACTGTACAGCCTGGAAGCACCACAACAACCCTAGACCCCCTGCCTTATACATGACTAGTCTGAAATATCAACGTGTCTGTCTCTTGTTCCGTTCTGTCCTTCTTAGACAGCCCCTCTCCTCTCCTCTCCTCTCCTCTCCTCTCCTCTCCTCTCCTCTCCTCTCCTCTCCTCTCCTCTCCTCTCTTCTCTTATCCTCTCCTCTCCTCTCCTCTCTTCTCTATCTCTCTTCACCTGGTGAAGTGGAAAATGATTTTGAACATGTGTTCTAACAGCTTTAAATGTATTATCATCAGGATATAAATCACGTCGGTTAGACATATTTAGGACTGGGCTGTCTGATCTGACAGTCCCCTTGTCCTTGATGTCTAGTCTGGACAGACAGTTGGCTTGTTCCTGTGTCTTCTCTTCTGGCTTGCCAGGCAGTGGGTTGTGTAACCATCCGGGGGCATCAGATCCACATGTAATTTCGTAGCTACACTTATCAGCATAATCACAGAGAGGCTGCCCGCCGGATGAAATCGCCTCGCTAGCCCACCGGTCAAACAGACAGAGAGGAGGAATCAGAAACAGATAATGAAGATGAAGAATGGATTGTTTTGATGTGCAGCCCTTAGACAGCTGTTTCTCTGATGAATAGGATGGGTGTTATTTTGATTTATTTGATTAAACCTTTATTTAACTAGGCAAGTGAACATAGTATTAGGGAAAGGGGATACCTAGTCAGTTAAAAACAAATTCTTATTTACAATGGCGGCCTACCAAAAGGCAGAAGGCCTCCTGCGGGGACGGGGCTGGGATTACAAATACAAATATAGGACAAAACATCACGACAAGAGAGACAACACTACACAAAGAGACCTAAGACAACAACATAGCATGGCAGCAACACATGACAACAACTTTGAGCGCTCCAGAAAGAGACAGCAGACAAAACATCAGGTCTTGGAGAGACAGAGGAGACCCTAAAGATAATGATGTCTTGGAAATGAGCTTCGTGGTGAGCATAATTCTGTCCTGGCTCTTTGTTGTCGGCTCCATGGAGTCCCACATCTCTCTCCCCAATGGTGGTGAGCCCTCGGCTGGGCTGTAACACTGAGCCTCAGGCCTGTTTCTAAGACTGGAAGATGAAGAAACAAGCAGCCATCAACCCCGCTCCTCAGGGAGCTATGGTTACCTGGTTTTTAAACGCTGTGTTTTCAAAGCAGAAACAAACCATCTGTCATCTCGATGTAAACTTAAATTGTTTTAGGGCACCCTCTGCGATTAGAATGAGATCAGATGTCCCATAATACTGTCCACTTGTGATGACTCACGTTTACTCCTTCCTCCTTACTCAGTTTAGAAAAAGAGGGGAAAAACATGGCCGTTCTCGCTAGATGTCAATATTGGTCAATACCGTTGATCATTTAAACACTAAGACCTCTGACCCCTGCTTCCCTTTGAGCAAGGCAGTGTCTTTAAATGGCACCCTATTCCCTTATATAGTGCACAGCTTTTGACCAAATCCCTATGGTCCCTGGACAAAAGTAGTGCACTATAAAGGGAATAGGGTGCCACTTGTGATGCAGAGCAGGAACGGGATGCTCCCTAATATCACTGAGCTGGAAGTTGATCCAGATCCGCTGTCAGTCCGGTGGGACTCAGAGCAGGTGTGGCTCAGTATGCCTGTCCTGGGAAGATCCGAGGATGATCTGGGAATGAGGAGATGGATAGCAGGAAACAATATTTATGTAGGGAAGGATGAGACACCATTTGTCTCCCCTCTTTTATATATGTTCTGGTAAAGCACTTGAACCTTTGAGCGCCCCTTCAACTGAGAGTAGTAGTCAGAGTGTTATGAGGGGAATGGCTCCCAAGAGGGTTGACAAAGTCTGCTATTAAAACCTCTAGCTGCCAAGGTCTTTGAAGGAGTGTGAGAGAGTGTGTGTGTGTGCATGCATGCGTGCTTTTGTGCATGTTAAGATTAGAAAATATTTTCTCAGGTACTTCAAACCCTGAGTCCTTCATTCTTCCCTCGTGATTCTGTTAGCGAGATGATTGAATGGATACAGAACAAATGGGGATCATAATATGTTGAGATAAAAGCTTTGAACTTTGCTTCTCATTCTTAAGTTGTTTGATTTAGTGAGCAGTAACAGTAAGCTTGTGGAATGGTTAGTTCAATGATGAATGTATAGATGCTGTGACTGGGTTTTAACACCTCAGGAACCAAATTGAACCAGGTTGTCTCTGTCGTGACCCAGTATTCACATTGCGAAAAATAATCGGCAAAATACAATCTGGAAAACAATTTTTAATGCTATATTGATATTAAATGTAGCAATTATATGATAAGTGAACAACATTCCCACCTCATTCATTGTCAATAATTAAATTTAGCCCATATTCATGTTAATAATTTCACTGGCTTGAGACCACAAAATCAACCAAAATACTGCTGCTGATAGCTCTTTATTGAAAATACTGTGATTGAAGAAAAATGGTTATAATAATGAGATTATTTAAAAAAAGTTAAGTTCATTATCATTTCTACACACTTTCTACCTGATTGAAGTGGTTTAAGTTCAGACTGGAGTAAATGGTGTGTAGATGACTGACTGTTGGGTGTTGTCATAATCCTGTCTGAGAAGAGTGACTCCCCTCACTCTACTCAGGGTCAGACAGGGACTGTTCATGTGTTGAGTCTGTCCTAGCTGAGTCATAGCCTGGGTGGATCCACCATACAAACACAACATTCTCTGGGGGCTGGCCAGGGAAAAGATAATACTGTGGGTAGCCTGCAATATAGCCTCATACTGTATGTTTCCTAATAAGGCATGTCTATATTCCTATCTTTTTCTTTGTGTTTTATGAGGTGTCTATGCTGTGGACAGTTTGGTCATAAATCTGGGTTTAAATGAAGTTGGGTGTGTTGTTGGAGTGTGTGGTCTGGGTGTGTTATGTATGTCATCCTCCGCACCACTTACTGTGTGTGTGTTCGTGTTCTTGCCTGTGTGTGTGTGTGTGTGTGTGTGGTCTGTGTGTGTTACACATGTCATCCTCCACACCACTGTCTTGTTAAGTATGTGGATGCTTCCAGATTCTACACCCTTTTCCAGAAGTACACACTTTCAGACTCCCCGTCATTGATTTAAAAGCATAGGGTTGGTGTAAGCATTGGCCATGTGAAAGTGTGCAAAGGACACTACGGTAGAAGCTTGTAGAATCGGGACTCAGCCTTAGTGTGTGTGTGTGTTCTCCAGACGTGGCGTACTCCACCTCCATGAGAGCAGGGGGATCCAGGACCTGGGCATGCCTCGCTGGGAGCTGGTCCTCTGTCTGGTGGCTGTGGTCTTTCTTCTCTACTTCAGTCTCTGGAAGGGCGTCAAGTCCTCTGGCAAGGTACTGTTGACACACTGTGCTGTACCCTACCGCTTAGGACAGCACACACTCCTACTGTAATACAACACACACTCCTACTGTAATACAACACACACTCCTACTGTAATACAACACACACTCCTACTGTAATACAACACACACTCCTACTGTAATATAACACACACTCCTACTGTAGTACAACACACACTCATACTGTAATACAACACACACTCCTACTGTAATATAACACACACTCCTACTGTAGTACAACACACACTCCTACTGTAATACAACACACACTCCTACTGTAGTACTACACACACTCCTACTGTAATATAACACACACTCCTACTGTAGTACAACACACACTCCTACTGTAATACAACACACACTCCTACTATAATATAACACACACTCCTACTGTAATATAACACACACTCCTACTGTAATACAACACACACTCCTACTGTAATACAACACACACTCCTACTGTAGTACAACACACACTCCTACTGTAATACAACACACACTCCTAATGTAATACAACATCCACTCCTACTGTAATACAACACCCACTCCTACTGTAATATAACACACACTCCTACTGTAATACAACACACACTCCTACTGTAGTACAACACACACTCCTACTGTAATACAACACACACTCCTACTGTAATATAACACACACTCCTACTGTAGTACAACACACACTCCTACTGTAATATAACACAAACTCTTACTGTAATACAACACACACTCCTACTGTAGTACAACACACACTCCTACTGTAGTACAACACACACTCCTACTGTAATACAACACACACTCCTACTGTAATACAACACACACTCCTACTGTAATACAACACACACTCCTACTGTAATACAACACACACTCCTACTGTAGTACAACACACACTCCTACTGTAGTACAACACACACTCCTACTGTAATACAACACACACTCCTACTGTAATATAACACACACTCCTACTGTAATACAACACACTCCTACTGTAATACAACACACATTCCTACTGTAGTACAACACACACTCCTACTGTAGTACAACACACACTCCTACTGTAATACAACACACACTCCTACTGTAGTACAACACACACTCCTACTGTAATACAACACCCACTCCTACTGTAATACACCACACACTCCTACTGTAATACAACACACACTCCTACTGTAGTACAACACACACTCCTACTGTAATATAACACACACTCCTACTGTAGTACAACACACACTCATGCTGTCATTCTGCCCTTGAGCGAGGCAGTTAACCCCGAAAAACAACTGCTTCCTGGTTTTAATTTTAATTTTACCTTTATTTAACTAGGCAAGTCAGTTAAGAACAAATTCTTATTTTCAATGACGGCCTAGGACCTAGGATTAAAGCAGCCCCCTGCACCTCTGTGATTCAGAGGGGTTGGGTTAAATGCGGAAGACACATTTCGGTATCCCCCTTCCCTTTCCCTAGTATAGCACTTACTCCTACTGTACACAAAATGACCTGTGGTTGTGCTACACTACAGTACCTTGAGAAATAAGATCTATAAACAGTAACCTGAGTGTGACAATAACCCGTCTCTGAGTTGACAGATCTAAGCCCTGTTTAGTACGGCTTGGTGCGTGAGTCTACACACATCAGAAAAAGAACATCTATACGTTGACCAAAGCTGACAGACCAGGGAGAATACAACAATTCACATGATGTCTGTATGTCATAGGACATGATCTCACAGCAATAATGAGTCATCTGTAATGTTATGTTGTCCAGGTGGTGGTTTGAACTCTACTGTACACTCTTAGTAATAAAGGTGCTATCTAGAACCATAATGGGTTCTTCGGCTGTCCCCATAGTATAAGCCTTTGAAGAAATGTAGGTAGAACCCTTTTGGTTCCAGGTAGACACTCTTATCCAGTGCGGCTTACAATTAGTGCCTTCATCTTAAGATAGCTAGGTGAGACAACCACATATCACAGTCGTAGTACATGTACATTTTCCCTCAGTAAAGTAGCTATCAGCAAAATCAGTGATGGTAGGAAAAGACAGGTGCAGGCAGTCATGTATCTAATCTTCTGTGTTGTGTCCAGGTGGTGTATTGAACACTACTGTTGTCATGTAGCTAATGTTCTGTGTTTTGTTGTTGTGTTGTGTCCAGGTGATGTATTGAACACTACTGTTGTCATGTATCTAATGTTCTGTGTTGTGTTGTGTCCAGGTGGTGTATTGAACACTACTGTTGTCATATATCTAATGTTCTGTGTTGTTGTGTTGTGTCCAGGTGATGTATTGAACACTACTGTTGTCATGTATCTAATGTTCTGTGCTGTTGTGTTGTGTCCAGGTGGTGTATTGAACACTACTGTTGTCATGTATCTAATGTTCTGTGTTTTGTTGTGTCCAGGTGGTGTATTGAACACTACTGTTGTCATGAATCTAATGTTCTGTGTTTTGTGTTGTTGTGTTGTGTCCAGGTGATGTATTGAACACTACTGTTGTCATGTATCTAATGTTCTGTGTTTTGTTGTGTTGTTGTGTCCAGGTGATGTATTGAACACTACTGTTGTCATGTATCTAATGTTCTGTGTTGTGTTGTGTCCAGGTGGTGTATTGAACACTACTGTTGTCATATATCTAATGTTCTGTGTTGTTGTGTTGTGTCCAGGTGGTGTATTGAACACTACTGTTGTCATATATCTAATGTTCTGTGTTTTGTTGTGTTGTGTCCAGGTGATGTATTGAACACTACTGTTGTCATGTATCTAATGTTCTGTGTTGTGTTGTGTCCAGGTGGTGTATTGAACACTACTGTTGTCATATATCTAATGTTCTGTGTTTTGTTGTGTTGTGTTGTGTCCAGGTGGTGTATTGAACACTACTGTTGTCATATATCTAATGTTCTGTGTTGTGTTGTGTCCAGGTGATGTATTGAACACTACTGTTGTCATGTATCTAATGTTCTGTGTTGTTGTGTTGTGTCCAGGTGGTGTATTGAACACTACTGTTGTCATATAGCTAATGTTCTGTGTTGTTGTGTTGTGTCCAGGTGATGTATTGAACACTACTGTTGTCATGTATCTAATGTTCTGTGTTGTTGTGTTGTGTCCAGGTGGTGTATTGAACACTACTGTTGTCATGTATCTAATGTTCTGTGTTGTGTTGTGTCCAGGTGGTGTATTGAACACTACTGTTGTCATATATCTAATGTTCTGTGTTGTGTTGTGTCCAGGTGGTGTATTGAACACTACTGTTGTCATATATCTAATGTTCTGTGTTGTTGTGTTGTGTCCAGGTGATGTATTGAACACTACTGTTGTCATATATCTAATGTTCTGTGTTGTGTTGTTGTGTTGTGTCCAGGTGGTGTATTGAACACTACTGTTGTCATATATCTAATGTTCTGTGTTGTTGTGTTGTGTCCAGGTGATGTATTGAACACTACTGTTGTCATATAGCTAATGTTCTGTGTTGTGTTGTGTCCAGGTGGTGTATTGAACACTACTGTTGTCATATATCTAATGTTCTGTGTTTTGTTGTGTTGTGTCCAGGTGGTGTATTGAACACTACTGTTGTCATGTATCTAATGTTCTGTGTTTTGTTGTGTTGTGTTGTGTCCAGGTGGTGTATTGAACACTACTGTTGTCATATAGCTAATGTTCTGTGTTTTGTTGTGTTGTGTCCAGGTGGTGTATTGAACACTACTGTTGTCATGTATCTAATGTTCTGTGTTGTTGTGTTGTGTCCAGGTGGTGTATTGAACACTACTGTTGTCATATAGCTAATGTTCTGTGTTGTTGTGTTGTGTCCAGGTGATGTATTGAACACTACTGTTGTCATGTATCTAATGTTCTGTGTTGTTGTGTTGTGTCCAGGTGGTGTATTGAACACTACTGTTGTCATGTATCTAATGTTCTGTGTTGTGTTGTGTCCAGGTGGTGTATTGAACACTACTGTTGTCATATATCTAATGTTCTGTGTTGTGTTGTGTCCAGGTGGTGTATTGAACACTACTGTTGTCATATATCTAATGTTCTGTGTTGTTGTGTTGTGTCCAGGTGATGTATTGAACACTACTGTTGTCATATATCTAATGTTCTGTGTTGTGTTGTTGTGTTGTGTCCAGGTGGTGTATTGAACACTACTGTTGTCATATATCTAATGTTCTGTGTTGTTGTGTTGTGTCCAGGTGATGTATTGAACACTACTGTTGTCATATAGCTAATGTTCTGTGTTGTGTTGTGTCCAGGTGGTGTATTGAACACTACTGTTGTCATATATCTAATGTTCTGTGTTTTGTTGTGTTGTGTCCAGGTGGTGTATTGAACACTACTGTTGTCATGTATCTAATGTTCTGTGTTTTGTTGTGTTGTGTTGTGTCCAGGTGGTGTATTGAACACTACTGTTGTCATATAGCTAATGTTCTGTGTTTTGTTGTGTTGTGTCCAGGTGGTGTATTGAACACTACTGTTGTCATGTAGCTAATGTTCTGTGTTTTGTTGTGTTGTGTCCAGGTGATGTATTGAACACTACTGTTGTCATATATCTAATGTTCTGTGTTGTGTTGTGTCCAGGTGGTGTATTGAACACTACTGTTGTCATGTATCTAATGTTCTGTGTTGTGTTGTGTCCAGGTGGTGTATTGAACACTACTGTTGTCATATATCTAATGTTCTGTGTTGTGTTGTGTCCAGGTGGTGTATTGAACACTACTGTTGTCATGTAGCTCATGTTCTGTGTTGTGTTGTGTCCAGGTGGTGTATTGAACACTACTGTTGTCATATATCTAATGTTCTGTGTTGTGTTGTGTCCAGGTGGTGTATTGAACACTACTGTTGTCATGTAGCTAATGTTCTGTGTTGTGTTGTGTCCAGGTGGCGTATTGAACACTACTGTTGTCATATATCTAATGTTCTGTGTTGTGTTGTGTCCAGGTGGTGTATTGAACACTACTGTTGTCATGTAGCTAATGTTCTGTGTTGTGTTGTGTCCAGGTGGTGTATTGAACACTACTGTTGTCATATATCTAATGTTCTGTGTTGTGTTGTGTCCAGGTGGTGTATTGAACACTACTGTTGTCATGTATCTAATGTTCTGTGTTTTGTTGTGTTGTGTCCAGGTGGTGTATTGAACACTACTGTTGTCATAAATCTAATGTTCTGTGTTTTGTTGTGTTGTGTCCAGGTGATGTATTGAACACTACTGTTGTCATGTATCTAATGTTCTGTGTTGTTGTGTTGTGTCCAGGTGATGTATTGAACACTACTATTGTCATGTAGCTAATGTTCTGTGTTGTGTTGTGTCCAGGTGGTGTATTGAACACTACTGTTGTCATGTAGCTAATGTTCTGTGTTGTGTTGTGTTGTGTCCAGGTGGTGTATTGAACACTACTGTTGTCATATATCTAATGTTCTGTGTTTTGTTGTGTTGTGTCCAGGTGGTGTATTGAACACTACTGTTGTCATGTATCTAATGTTCTGTGTTGTGTTGTTGTGTTGTGTCCAGGTGATGTATTAAACACTACTGTTGTCATGTATCTAATGTTCTGTGTTGTTGTGTTGTGTCCAGGTGGTGTATTGAACACTACTGTTGTCATGTATCTAATGTTCTGTGTTGTGTTGTTGTGTTGTGTCCAGGTGATGTATTAAACACTACTGTTGTCATGTATCTAATGTTCTGTGTTGTGTTGTTGTGTCCAGGTGATGTATTGAACACTACTGTTGTCATATATCTAATGTTCTGTGTTGTGTTGTTGTGTTGTGTCCAGGTGATGTATTGAACACTACTGTTGTCATATATCTAATGTTCTGTGTTGTGTTGTTGTGTTGTGTCCAGGTGATGTATTAAACACTACTGTTGTCATGTATCTAATGTTCTGTGTTGTTGTGTTGTGTCCAGGTGATGTATTGAACACTACTGTTGTCATATATCTAATGTTCTGTGTTGTTGTGTTGTGTCCAGGTGGTGTATTGAACACTACTGTTGTCATGTATCTAATGTTCTGTGTTTTGTTGTGTTGTGTTGTGTCCAGGTGATGTATTGAACACTACTGTTGTCATATATCTAATGTTCTGTGTTGTTGTGTTGTGTCCAGGTGGTGTATTGAACACTACTGTTGTCATATATCTAATGTTCTGTGTTGTTGTGTTGTGTCCAGGTGGTGTATTGAACACTACTGTTGTCATGTATCTAATGTTCTGTGTTGTGTTGTGTCCAGGTGGTGTATTGAACACTACTGTTGTCATGTATCTAATGTTCTGTGTTTTGTTGTGTTGTGTCCAGGTGATGTATTGAACACTACTGTTGTCATGTATCTAATGTTCTGTGTTGTGTTGTTGTGTTGTGTCCAGGTGGTGTATTGAACACTACTGTTGTCATGTATCTAATGTTCTGTGCTGTGTTGTGTCCAGGTGGTGTATTGAACACTACTGTTGTCATGTATCTAATGTTCTGTGTTTTGTTGTGTTGTGTCCAGGTGATGTATTGAACACTACTGTTGTCATGTATCTAATGTTCTGTGTTGTGTTGTTGTGTTGTGTCCAGGTGGTGTATTGAACACTACTGTTGTCATGTATCTAATGTTCTGTGTTTTGTTGTGTTGTGTCCAGGTGATGTATTGAACACTACTGTTGTCATGTATCTAATGTTCTGTGTTTTGTTGTGTTGTTGTGTCCAGGTGATGTATTGAACACTACTGTTGTCATATATCTAATGTTCTGTGTTTTGTTGTGTTGTTGTGTCCAGGTGATGTATTGAACACTACTGTTGTCATGTATCTAATGTTCTGTGTTGTGTTGTGTCCAGGTGGTGTATTGAACACTACTGTTGTCATGTATCTAATGTTCTGTGTTGTGTTGTGTCCAGGTGATGTATTGAACACTACTGTTGTCATATATCTAATGTTCTGTGTTGTTGTGTTGTGTCCAGGTGATGTATTGAACACTACTGTTGTCATGTAGCTAATGTTCTGTGTTGTGTTGTGTCCAGGTGGTGTACATCACGGCCACCATGCCCTATGTGGTGCTGTTCGTCCTGCTGATCAGAGGCATCACTCTGCCAGGGGCTATGGATGGCATACGGGCCTACCTCCACATCGACTTTAAACAACTCAACGACCCCAAGGTCAGACAGGTCTTTAGAGTATAATACAGTGTGTTGCTGAAATTAGGGATGCAATATTTCCAATAACTTACAAAATTCCCAGGATCCCGGAATCAAGAGAGAATTAACTAGAAATCCGGGATCCCGGAATCAAGAGAGAATTAACTAGAAATCCGGGATCCCGGAATCAAGAGAGAATTAACTAGAAATCCGGGATCCACCGAACAGGATTTCTTAAAACCTGGGAATTTTGGAAAAGATACAAGAATTTGTAAACCCTTTTACTGAGAGACACAGCCTCAGAGTGCAGGACAGTGTTACTGCTAGAGCTCCCATAGTCACGTCCAATATGGAAATACATGTAATTAACTCATTTAGAAACCAAAACATGTGTTAGCTGTTTTTGTAAACAAAGTGGAGGGGAAAAAAGATAGGAATAAAATATGCCATATTCAATATAAAACGCAGTAAATGAACAGTAAGGAGCCAAGGAATCATATCAGAGACAAGATTATTTAGAGCCAATAGTCAGTAGATGGTAGATGTAGATGGAGGGATAGGGGAAGGGTGAGTCAAAGGGCAGTGGGCCGGGGTCAGAGGCTGTCACCGCTGGATCACACAGGCCACGAGGACAAATCTTTGAGAGCAACACACAAACACATATCTTTCTATGTTCTTGCTGTAGGTGTGGATTGATGCTGCTACCCAGATCTTCTACTCATTGGGAGCTGGCTTTGGAGTGCTCATTGCATTTGCCAGCTACAATAAATTTGACAACAACTGTTACAGGTAAGACGTATCACTGTGTTGACATCACCGTGCTGTCCTCAGTGCTTCTCTATCATGACCTTACAAGGCTTACATGACCTTCTATAACCCGTAACCAGGCAACGAGATAGGTTTCCTGTTTTAACTGGACAGAAAGGTGATGTGTATCGGGCCAGTGGACCTTCTGGCTTGGAGCTAACAGGATAAGTGCAGGCCATGCTAGGCCAGATGATGGCTATAGCCATAGGCAGTGTTACCTTCCCTGCCATTCTGTCTTCCTCTAAACCCCTCACAGAGAAACAGACATTAGACTGTGGGGTCTGCTGATCCTTGTCATCACTAATAGGTTCCTGTGAAAGTAGAGAGGTGGGTGCCAGTATCAGACCCATTCTGCTTTAAAAAAAAATGTGTGTAGATATATGGTCTCTTTTGTATTCCAGTTGTGTTTGCGTATGTATAGGTCAGTAAGTGTCTCGCTGGCTGCAGTGGTAACAGTACAGTAATGTTTGTCCATGGACCATCCACCCATTCTATAGACCAATTTCCGGGCCGCATCATGAAAAGTTGCATGCGCAGGTTCGCACCAGATAATGGGCTTGTTTACATTGAAGTGACCACATCTAACTTCAGACGGAGCTCATGTATTCAGATGGTTATCATCTACAACATCACAGATGTCATCAGAGGATTGATTACGTAGCAAACTAGCAAGCCAGCAAGGCAAGGTAAAATATCACAAATAGAGGTAGATATAGAGAAGAATAATATACTTGTTGAACACAGCTAATTAGCTATAGCCATCAGTCATGTGTTTTTATGGTCATCACTCACTCACTGCTAAGTTTGTCAAGGTGTATAGCTATCTGCTACGAATCTGTAGCAAACATTATGAATTTCCCACCTAAGAAACATGGTTCTCAGAACAGTATGTGCTAACTGGGTGTCCTGCATCATTCACAGAACATTGTGGGAAGGTTGTATGCAAAATTACTATAGGACAACCATGCTCTCACCAAGCTCTAGGAAACATATGGTTCTCAGAATGTTATGTGTTAGCTGGGTAGTGTTATTATATGTAGTGTGACGCTGTACAGCCAATTGAATTTCCCACTCTTATAGATTACTTGTCCTGATCTAAACACCCCCCCCCCCCCCCCCCCCCCCCCCAACACAGCTGAAGGCCTCATGTGTGCTCAGCTGGGCCATATTTGGGAGCTGAGAGGCTGAATGAGGACTTGTGAAAGTTGGCTATTACATCCGTAGATATTCTCAAATGACATCTGAATGGCTAGCAGCTGGTTGTATTATTCATCATATTGTACACAGATGTGGCGGTTGAGGTCAGACTGTGGTCCATGTTCTCTCTGTCTGTCTGCTGACTGATCATGAGATGATGTCTGTTGAGTGATCGTGGGTTGATGTCTGCTGACTGAACGTGGGTTGATGTCTGCTGACTGATCGTGAGTTGATGTCTGCTGACTGATCGTGAGTTGATGTCTGCTGACTGAACGTGGGTTGATGTCTGCTGAGTGATCGTGGGTTGATGTCTGCTGAGTGATCGTGGGTTGATGTCTGCTGACTGATCGTGGGTTGATGTCTGCTGAGTGATCGTGGGTTGATGTCTGCTGACTGATCGTGAGTTGATGTCTGCTGAGTGATCGTGGGTTGATGTCTGCTGACTGATCGTGAGTTGATGTCTGCTGACTGAACCTGGGTTGATGTCTGCTGACTGAACCTGGGTTGATGTCTGCTGACTGATCGTGAGTTGATGTCTGCTGAATGATCGTGGGTTGATGTCTGCTGACTGAACGTGGTTTGATGTCTGCTGACTGAACCTGGGTTGATGTCTGCTGACTGAACCTGGGTTGATGTCCGCTGACTGATCGTGAGTTGATGTCTGCTGAGTGATCGTGGGTTGATGTCTGCTGACTGATCGTGAGTTGATGTCTGCTGAGTGATCGTGGGTTGATGTCTGCTGACTGATCGTGAGTTGATGTCTGCTGACAGATCGTGAGTTGATGTCTGCTGAGTGATCGTGGGTTGATGTCTGCTGACTGAACGTGGTTTGATGTCTGCTGACTGAACGTGGGTTGATGTCTGCTGACTGAACCTGGGTTGATGTCTGCTGACTGATCGTGAGTTGATGTCTGCTGAGTGATCGTGGGTTGATGTCTGCTGACTGATCATGAGTTGATGTCTGCTGAGTGATCGTGGGTTGATGTCTGCTGACTGAACGTGGTTTGATGTCTGCTGACTGAACGTGGGTTGATGTCTGCTGACTGAACCTGGGTTGATGTCTGCTGACTGATCGTGAGTTGATGTCTGCTGACAGATCGTGAGTTGATGTCTACTGAGTGATCGTGGGTTGATGTCTGCTGACTGAACGTGGTTTGATGTCTGCTGACTGAACGTGGGTTGATGTCTGCTGACTGAACCTGGGTTGATGTCTGCTGACTGAACCTGGGTTGATGTCTGCTGACTGATCGTGAGTTGATGTCTGCTGACTGATCGTGAGTTGATGTCTGCTGAGTGATCGTGGGTTGATGTCTGCTGACTGAACGTGGGTTGATGTCTGCTGACTGAACGTGGGTTGATGTCTGCTGACTGAACCTGGGTTGATGTCTGCTGACTGAACCTGGGTTGATGTCTGCTGACTGATCGTGAGTTGATGTCTGCTGAGTGATCGTGGGTTGATGTCTGCTGACTGATCGTGAGTTGATGTCTGCTGAGTGATCGATCGTGGGTTGATGTCTGCTGACTGATCGTGGGTTGATGTCTGCTGACTGAACGTGGGTTGATGTCTGCTGACTGATCGTGAGTTGATGTCTGCTGACTGATCGTGAGTTGATGTCTGCTGACTGAACGTGGGTTGATGTCTGCTGACTGATCGTGAGTTGATGTCTGCTGAGTGATCGTGGGTTGATGTCTGCTGACTGATCGTGAGTTGATGTCTGCTGAGTGATCGTGGGTTGATGTCTGCTGACTGATCGTGAGTTGATGTCTGCTGAGTGATCGTGGGTTGATGTCTGCTGAGTGATCGTGGGTTGATGTCTGCTGACTGATCGTGGGTTGATGTCTGCTGAGTGATCGTGGGTTGATGTCTGCTGACTGATCGTGAGTTGATGTCTGCTGAGTGATCGTGGGTTGATGTCTGCTGACTGATCGTGAGTTGATGTCTGCTGACTGAACCTGGGTTGATGTCTGCTGACTGAACCTGGGTTGATGTCTGCTGACTGATCGTGAGTTGATGTCTGCTGAATGATCGTGGGTTGATGTCTGCTGACTGAACGTGGTTTGATGTCTGCTGACTGAACGTGGGTTGATTTCTGCTGACTGAACCTGGGTTGATGTCTGCTGACTGATCGTGAGTTGATGTCTGCTGAGTGATCGTGGGTTGATGTCTGCTGACTGATCGTGAGTTGATGTCTGCTGAGTGATCGTGGGTTGATGTCTGCTGACTGATCGTGAGTTGATGTCTGCTGACTGATCGTGAGTTGATGTCTGCTGACAGATCGTGAGTTGATGTCTGCTGAGTGATCGTGGGTTGATGTCTGCTGACTGAACGTGGTTTGATGTCTGCTGACTGAACGTGGGTTGATGTCTGCTGACTGAACCTGGGTTGATGTCTGCTGACTGATCGTGAGTTGATGTCTGCTGAGTGATCGTGGGTTGATGTCTGCTGAGTGATCGTGAGTTGATGTCTGCTGAGTGATCGTGGGTTGATGTCTGCTGACTGAACGTGGTTTGATGTCTGCTGACTGAACGTGGGTTGATGTCTGCTGACTGAACCTGGGTTGATGTCTGCTGACTGATCGTGAGTTGATGTCTGCTGACAGATCGTGAGTTGATGTCTGCTGAGTGATCGTGGGTTGATGTCTGCTGACTGAACGTGGTTTGATGTCTGCTGACTGAACGTGGGTTGATGTCTGCTGACTGAACCTGGGTTGATGTCTGCTGACTGAACCTGGGTTGATGTCTGCTGACTGATCGTGAGTTGATGTCTGCTGACTGATCGTGAGTTGATGTCTGCTGACTGATCGTGAGTTGATGTCTGCTGAGTGATCGTGGGTTGATGTCTGCTGACTGATCGTGAGTTGATGTCTGCTGAGTGATCGATCGTGGGTTGATGTCTGCTGACTGATCGTGGGTTGATGTCTGCTGACTGAACGTGGGTTGATGTCTGCTGACTGATCGTGAGTTGATGTCTGCTGACTGATCGTGAGTTGATGTCTGCTGACTGAACGTGGGTTGATGTCTGCTGACTGATCGTGAGTTGATGTCTGCTGAGTGATCGTGGGTTGATGTCTGCTGAGTGATCGTGAGTTGATGTCTGCTGAGTGATCGTGGGTTGATGTCTGCTGACTGAACCTGGGTTGATGTCTGCTGACTGAACCTGGGTTGATGTCTGCTGACTGATCGTGGGTTGATGTCTGCTGACTGTACGTGGGTTGATGTCTGCTGACTGATCCTGGGTTGATGTTTGCTGACTGATCGTGGGTTGATGTCTGCTGACTGATCGTGGGTTACTGTCCACAAACAGTCTTCAGGCTTTCACCTAGTTTGATTTCCAGATGGGCCTCAAAGGCTCTCAAACAACATCCAGTCCCTTTGGCATCAAAATGGTTCATTAAAACCAACACAAAATTAATCTCTTTAAAGGGGCAATCAGCAGTTGATGCATCCATTTTTGGACATATTAATTAATGATATGTACTCATTGATTCTTGAAGAATATAACTTATAAATGCCTCATGAGCTTAGTTCAACTGTCTTACTCTAACAGAACCCAAAATTTAAGCATTGTTTTACTCCAAAGTTTGTAAACAAAGTAAATGTAAATAAACACTATATAGCCTCAAAGCATGGTTTACACTATACATTTGATATCATGGATGGTCAGTCCTTGAATCCATGGCTCTGTCTATGAATTTGAGAGAGATTACATTTCTCCAGCCCCATCCCACAGCTTCTTACCAAAACAGTGGTGGATCACAGTACACTAAGTCTCAAAATCACACAATAAACAAACGCACACAGTAAAAAATTCAAGCGTCTGCAAAGAAACCATAGAAAACACACCTCTTTTAACAGGGACACAACCATGAAATAATAAGACACACCTGAGTCCAATAAAAGTCTCTAGGGCGGTCTCTGCTGCCCTCTGGTGCCAGGAGGAACCATGACAGTACCCTTCCTCTAGCAGTGGCTCCAGCCGCGGAGCCATGACGACCACCACGTAGTTGTTTGAAGTCTCTAACAAGACCTGGATCCAGGATGTCCCGGGCAGGCACCCACGCCCGCTCCTCAATACCGTAGCCCTCCCAGTCCACCAGGTACTACAGGGCAGAGTTGGGACCAAGTCATTGTTTTACAAGTCACAAGTAAGTCTCAAGTCTTAGCACTCAAGCCCCAAATCAAGTCCCAAGTCAAGACAGGCAAGTCCGAGTCAAGTCTCAAGTCAAGACCGTCATGTATCAAGTCAAGTCTCAAGTCCTAAACTTTGAGTTTCGAGTCCGAAACAAGTCATAATGTGCTCTTCACCAAATGTAATACCATTTCATATTTTTAACAGGAGTAATAGTTAGTATATTACATTTACGCAAATCATGAATGCTTTTAAAAATATCTATATATTTATTACTTTCTAAATAAACTTTATATTTTCATGGAAATACATGGGTAGACATGAGAAAGACCCCCCAAATAGTGATCGAGGGTCACTATGGGGCGCAATCGGGCGATGTAGGCTTGTACACAATCGCCCAACCTTAACACACACACACACACACACACACACACACACATCAGGCAGGATTTAGGCTACCAACTGGCTAACGAGCTGTAGATCAATCTTGGGTGCACTGATCACGTTCCCGTACTGACTGACTGTGTGGAGGCTCATTGATTTAATGTTACGTTAGCCTACATGATACACTAGTAAAGTTATAAATGATATAGCTGTCGGCTATATTAGCCACGACTTACCGTTCTTTGTGCAGCTTCAAATGTCAAACAAAGTTGGAAATTGTTGCGCCTCCGTCTGTCATTTTCTTCACGCATGTTTTGCAAGTTGCAATCCGTTTTTTGTTGATACAGCGTCGTCTTTATATCCGAAAATAATGATTTTGGGTATCATCTTTCCAAGGGCTCCATCTGAATTCACCTGCCGATGTTCCTCTGCACTGCCACACACACCTTTTTCACAGCTGGCACAATTTGATTGGCTGCTGTCCGATTCAAACTGTAATCCGTTAAATGAAGAGTTGATGCGCTGCACAATTTTTTTAATAGCAGCATTTTTTTATATTTGGGATTAGGGGATGGTATCAAGTCAGGTCAAGTCAAAAGGCTAAAGTCCAAGGCAAGTCACGAGTCATCGGTGTTAAAGTCAAAGTCAAGTTCCAAGTCATCACATTTGTGACTCGAGTCTGACTCGAGTCCAAGTCATGTAACCTGAGTCCACACCTCTGCTGCAGGGTCCCTCGGACTCAACGAGCCTCCAACAGACACTGGACCGTGTAAGGTGGACGGCCATCCACAAGTCGAGGGGGCAGAGGAGCAGGTGTCAGGGGAGAGAATGGACTGGTCTTTACCAGCTTGAGACGGGAGACATGAAAGTACGCACAGACTCTCATGGACCTGAGAAGTTGGAGATGATAGGTGACCGGGTTGATGCGACTCAAGATATTGAATGGTCCTATGTAGCGTGGAGCGAGCTTCCGCAAGTCCAACTTTAAGGGAAGATCACAGGTGGACAGCCACACCCATTGAACCGGTCGGAGGAGTCGAAGAGTTCTTCAGTGCCGGTTTGCCTGATGTTGGTGTCAGGCAGAGTGGAGCAAGGAGGATCGCGCTCTGATCCAGATGCAATGACATCGTCGAATGAACGCCTCAGCTGATGGCACCGCCGCTTCGGCCTCTTGTTCATAAAATAGGGGGAGGTCGAACACGAACTGACACTCAAATGTTGAGTTCAGCAGTGTGTTATGAGCATACTCTGCGCAGATGAGGAACTTGCTCCAGTTGCTGGCCTGAGTGGAGACAAAGCAGCAGAGGAACTTCTCCAGCTCCTGGTTGGCCCGCTCAGTTTGCCTAGTCGACTGTGGGTGGAAGACCAAGGAGAGACTCGCCAAAGGCCTTACAATACCATACAACAAACTGGGGCCCACGATCTGAGACGATGTTCGGGGGAACTCCGTGTAGTCGAAAGACATGGATAATCACGAGATCAGCGGTCTCCTTCACTGAAGGCATCTTGGGTAAGGCGATGAAATGGGCTGCCTTGGAGAACCGATCGACCACCACCAGGATAGTGGTAACCCTTTGAGATGTAGTTAACCCTGTGATAAAATCTACAGACAGATTTGACCAGGGCCGGCTGGGGATGGGTAGAGGTTGGAGCAACCCGGCCGGTCGCTGACGTGAAGACTTGCTTTGGGCACAGATGGAACAGGCCGCAACAAAGGATCTCACATCCTCCATCATGGGGGCCACCAGAATTTCCGCCTCAGGAACTCCTGTGTCCAATTAACCCTTGGATGCCCAGTTCATTTAGAGGAGTGTCCCCATTGTAGTACTTGGGACCCGGGCTGATCGTCCCTTGAGCTCCCTGAATGGCCTGTCATCCTCGGGGTCCAGCAAAAACCGGTCAGGGACTTGCGGGTTAGGACCGTGAGAGGCTCTGCACCCGCACCAAAGTTGTATGTAAAATGTCTGTAAAAATTGGAAAACCCAAGGAACCCCTGAACCTGCTTGAGTGAGGTGGGACGGGGCCAGTTTGCGATCGCCTCAATCTTTACGGGGTTCATGTGGATGCCTGTGGTAGAGATAATGTGACCCAGGAAGGAATCCTGGTATACGTGGAACTCACACTTCTCTATCTTGACATATAGTTGGCTCTGCAGGAGGTGTCCCAGGACTTGGCAGACGTGCAGTATGTGTTCCGGAAGGGTCTTGGAGAAAATGAAGATGTCGTTGAGGTTAACAAAAACAAACCGATTCAACATATCCCTCAGGGTGTCATTGACCAATGCTTGAAAGACTGACAGTGAGTTCGATAATCTGAAGAGCATGACTAAATACTCATAGTGGCCACTAGGGGTGTTAAAAGCAGTCTTCCATTCATCTCCCTCCCTGATTCTCACCAGATTGTAAGCGTTGCGGAGGTCTAGTTTGGTGAAGAATTGGGCCGCTTTGATCAACTCCAATGCGGAGGACATCAGGGATAGGGGGGTAACAATTCCTGATTGTAATCTGGTTCAGCCCTCTGGTTCAGCCCTCTCGATGCAGTAATGCAGGCCTCCATCCTTCTTACATCCACCAGCAGGGGATTGAAACCTGCCTTCAGCGATTCCCGGATGTAATTGTCCATGACTGCTGCTTCAGGGGTCGAGAGGGAATACAGATGACCCCGGGGAGCCTTATTGCATGCGCCTGTCACACTCCTGTGGGCTCAGACGTGTGCGACCCAGCTGCATGGGATCCTCCATGCTGGGCTCGGTGGCCTTGGGGTGCTCAGGAAACTGGAATGGTGGCGTGGTGTCCAAAGGGTGCTGTCTCCCCCGTTCCCGGGTGTCAAACCTGATTGCCAGTGTTTTCAGGGACTCGATGTCCTCTCCCAGTTCCTGAGTGGGAAGCTCATCTTTGATGGAGTTAGGCAGACCCTGGTGGAAAGCGGTACCCAGTGCCTCCATATTCCACCCACTCTCAGCGGCGAGGATGCGGAACTCAATGGTCCCTTGGCAGAGGTTGAACAGTTGGCTGGCCACTTCTCGTCCGGCAGACTGGGTGGTTGAAGACTCGTTGTAGCTTGGCAGTGAAGGCTACTACGGCTACCATTGCCCACGCCAGAGCCTTGCCCGAGAGTAGAGTGATGATGTAGGTGATCATGGCCCGATCGGTGTGGAACGAGGAGGACTGTAGCCCGAACACCAGAGTACACTGAGTGAGAAACCCCTTGCATCCTCCCGGGTGCAGGTTCCCTGGAGGAACCACAATGACGTCTGTAGCACTGGGCGATGAGACCTGGGCATTGGCTCCTCCTGGGATGGGGGCGTGCCTTGGTTGGAGGGACTCAGCCCGAAGGTTTCCGTGGATTTGGGAGAGCTGTTCTTGCTGCCGTCCTAACAGTGTTCCTTGGTGGGCTTCCACATTCCGGATCTGGGAGATCTCTGCTGGGTCCATGTTGTGGCAGAAGCTTGCTGTGATGTGGTGAGGTTGAACCCAGGGCTTGGTGGTGGGGTGGGGGGTTACGGCCCCTTCGGTATTCTGTCTTCTAATACCTTGACAAGACCCTCAAGACAAGACCCAAGATATGGTTCCAATAAAAATGTTGGTTTAGATTGACTATGGTTCAAGGAAGCAACAGGAAGTCCAATAGTCGAAGTGTTTATTATTGTTCTAAAAACCTGTCCTGGTACTATCATGGTAGCTTTATTTTTCTAAACATGTTTTATGTGTGTGTGTTCTCTTTCCAACAGGGATGCTATCCTGACCAGTACAGTGAACTGTGTCACCAGCTTCTTTTCAGGTTTTGCCATTTTCTCTGTGCTCGGCTACATGGCCTACAAACACGGAGTCAGGATAGAGGACGTGGCCACTGAAGGTGAAAGGAACCCTACTAGACATGCATGCACGCAAGCACACACACACACACACACACACACACACACACACACACACACAGGCAAGAACACGAACACACACACACAGTAAGTGGTGCGGAGGATGACATACATAACACACCCAGACCACACACTCCAACAACACACCCAACTTCATTTAAACCCAGATTTATGACCAAACTGTCCACAGCATAGACACCTCATAAAACACAAAGAAAAAGATAGGAATATAGACATGCCTTATTAGGAAACATACAGTATGAGGCTATATTGCAGGCTACCCACAGTATTATCTTTTCCCTGGCCAGCCCCCAGAGAATGCTGTGTTTGTATGGTGGATCCACCCAGGGTATGACTCAGCTAGGACAGACTCAACACATGAACAGTCCCTGTCTGACCCTGAGTAGAGTGAGGGGAGTCACCTGCTCTAAGGGAGGACAGGATTATGACAACACCCAGCAGTCAGTCAACTACACACCATTTAGAGAGTTTCAAACCCAGTCAAAACATATAAATTCATCATAGAACTAAACATTCCTCAAGCTTACTGTTACTGCTCACTAAATCAAACAACTTAAAGAAAATATTCACCCATTTTGAACGTTACATCGTTTTTGTGCATCTATAAGCGATTTCATGTTTTCATGTATATCTGAGCTACTGCCATTCAAGCAGGCAGATATACAGCCGGTATGACAAGTGATGCAAAAGTCGTCATACCGGCTGTATTTCTTCCTGCTTGTACATCAATAGCCCAGAACGACATGAAAACATGAAATGATCCCAGGAATCGATCAAACATCACTCACAAAAATGATATAACATTCAAAATGGGTGAATCATCCCTTTAAGAATGAGCAGCAACGTGCAATGCTTTCAATATAATTGATTGCAACAGAAGCTGAAAGGCTATGGGGTTCAGATGGAATTGAAATACCAGAGAACATTTCAAACTGTTTTTTTAAGGGAAACAGTTTCCAAGAAGTCACATAAATCTGGCCTGCTATGGAGAGGGGTTGGCAGACATACAAAAATAATGGGATCTGTTAAAAATCAGCTTTGCTTTCTAGTTCTTCTGTTTTCTACTTTCCACTGTCTCTAGCTGTCTGTCATTTCTTTGTCATCTTGTGTCCTCACTTCTGTCTTTCTCCATCCCCTCCTCCTTCTTTCACTTTCCTTTCCATTGATAAATCATCTCTTATTTCCTCTAAAATGACCTTGTGGACAGGGTCAAGCTCAGGACAAGGAAGTTATATATCAACATCCCACCCAACAATATACTGTTTTATTTCAGCATCCACCAAACAAGGCACCGTTTTATAGACTGATGGTAGTCAGTTGGCTCTGGTATGTCCTATCACAAGTGTCTCTATCTGTGTATCTTTGTGTGAGTGCAGGTGCAGGACTGGTGTTCATCATCTATCCTGAGGCCATCTCCACCCTGCCTGGATCTACCTTCTGGGCCATAGTATTCTTCATCATGCTGCTGACTCTGGGCATCGACAGCTCTGTGAGTTACTGACCCTCCTCAGGGTTGAATGACTGCATGCTATGTCCCACCACAGGGCACTGACCTTTTGTTTCTATCTTATGGTGGGTGTAGTGGATTCCTTTCCTCTTTACCATAGCCACTGCCCAAGCCTGAAGCGGGGTTGTTTGGTACGCATACAGTCCACACTCAAGGTTTTCAAACGGCCAAACATTCAAAGAGATTCAGGGATATGGTGCGCTTATTCTTCTTATATCTAACAAAAAAATTATTCTCCAATCAACTTAAAGCATAGATTACTTCATATGGAAATACATAATATGATCTGTCTGTATGTCTGTATGGTCAAAAAACTATACCGCTCCCGCATCTAGCGGGTTTATAGTATGTGGAGATTAGAATACTATGTAATCTCCTCCAGTCTATCTATCTATATCTGTCTCTCTATCTGTCTCTCTATCTCTCTCCCTCTTCTGTCTCTCTCTGTCTCTGTCTCCCTCTTTCTCTGTCTCTCCCTGTCTCGCTCTCTCTCTGTCTCTCTCTCTCTCTGTCTCTCCCTGTCTTGCTCTCTCTCTCTCTCTCTCTGTCTCTCCCTGTCTCTCCCTGTCTCGCTCTCTCTCTATCTGCCCCTTTGTCTCTATCTTTCTCTCTCTGTCCCTCTCTCTGTCTCTGTCTCCCTCTTTCTCTGTCTCTCCCTGTCTCTCTCTCTCTCTCTCTCTCTCTGTCTCTCCCTGTCTCGCTCTCTCTCGGTCTCTCTCTCTCTCTGTCTCTCCCTGTCTCGCTCTCTCTATCTGTCCCTGTGTCTCTATCTCTCTCTTTCTCTCTCTTTCTCTCTCTGTCCCTCTCTCTCTCTCTCTCTTTCTCTGTCTCTCTCTGTCCCTCTTGCTGTCCCTCGCTCTGTCTCTCTCTGTCCCTCTTGCTGTCCCTCGCTCTGTCTCTCTCTTTCTCTGTCTTTCTCTGTCCCTCTTGCTGTCCCTCGCTCTGTCTCTCTCTGCATTATTCTACTTTCCCATGGTTGCAGTGGGTGCTCTAGGTATTGTCTAGACTAGCAGCAGTGTGGGAAGGCAGTTGTTTTGACTGTTACCCAATAACCATGAAGCATGAGGTGGAAAATCACATGCACCGCAACCTGAAACACAGGAAAACTTTGTTCACAGAGATTTACATTTTTCCTCATTCAATTTCTCACTTACACAATGTTATCATTTACTATAAATGAAGAGAGAAAGGAAATTCCACAGCAGGGGAACATTTTATTTTACAGTAGTAGTCATGCCCAATGTAGCACTGTACTAAGAAATCTAGGTCTGATCATTTATATTCTAGGCCAAAGGTATTCTGTTTGGGTACAAAGACTGTGTGATTCTGTTACATTGCTGCTGTAGGCACTACGGTTTATGTGTTTGTGCCACTGAATCATCCTCTGTCTGTCTGTCTGTCTGTCTGTCTGTCTGTCTGTCTGTCTGTCTGTCTGTCTGTCTGTCTGTCTGTCTGTCTGTCTGTCTGTCTGTCTGTCTGTCTGTCTTCTAGATGGGCGGTATGGAGGCAGTCATCACAGGACTGTCGGACGACTTCAAGATCCTGAAGAGGAACAGGAAGCTGTTCACCTTCGCCACGGCATTCGGAACCTTCCTTGTCGCGCTCTTCTGCATCACTAATGTGAGGTCACTTCACATATGATTTCCATAGTTGTCATATGATTGCATAAATCAAACCAAAGAGACACAAGATAGTGTGCCTCTGTGATTTAGGTGGATCAGTCACAGGAAAGACAGAAAAGGGAAACCCCTGTCCAACCATGTGAAGTGTTGTTATTGACTGACTGGATAAGCTCTGTGCTTCATGCTTATCCTTGTCAGCTCACAGTAGTTAACTGCAGCCAGGTTGCCCTCAGTAACATCTGCAACAACCTTTGGACATTATGTCTCTGTATCTGTCTCTCTCTCTCTGTCTGTCTGTCAGGGAGGTATATATGTGCTGACTTTGTTGGATAACTACGCGGCGGGGACCTCCATCTTGTTTGGGGTGCTGATTGAGGCCATTGGGGTGTCCTGGTTTTACGGTATGTATAATCGGTCCCCCTTAGCCTAGTACAGAGGCACATACTAATTCTGACTTCTTACTGTGGTGAACCTGCTTATCTACTGTACCTTTCCTCATCTTCTGTTGTTCATTAGAGCCCAGCCCTTTGTTCTGTCCATCCCTCCATCACCCCCTGCCCACAGTTGCCCTCTCCTGGCCTGCCCTCTCCTCTGCTGGGCTTTCTCAACCTCCCTAACTCCCTGGCATCTTCACTACCAAGGCCCTGCAGCTACACCTGACATTTACTGGCAGTGTAGAGACACCGTGGTTCCCTTCCTTAGACCTCCACTGTTAACCCCCTTTCTCCATCTCTCCCAGTACTCCTCTTTCCATTTCTCCATACACTCCCTCCCTCCTCTTATCTTCTAGACTGCCTCTCTTCCCTAATATATCTCCATCTCTCACAGTACTCCTCTTTCCATTTCTCCATACACTCCCTCCCTCCTCTAATCTTCTAGACTGCCTCTCTTCACTAAAAGATCTCCATCTCTCCCAATACTCCTCTTTCCATTTCTCCATACACTCCCTCCCTCCTCTAATCTTCTAGACTGCCTCTCTTCACTCATAGATCTCCATCTCTCCCAATACTCCTCTTTCCATTTCTCCATATACTCCCTCCCTCCTCTAATCTTCTAGACTGCCTCTCTTCACTCATCGATCTCCAACTCTCCCAATACTCCTCTTTCCATTTCTCCCTACACTCCCTCCCTCCTCTAATCTTCTAGACTGCCTCTCTTCACTAATAGATCTCCATCTCTCTGCGTGAGGGAGAGTAGTGAATGATTATATGGTGTGTGAACAGTCGTATGCAGTCTGTTTAGTGTTTTATGTATTGCACAGAGATAATACTGTACTTCGACAAGATGACTTGCCCATCAATGTACACCATGATTTATAGTCAGCATTAATTGTTGAAACTGAGCCTCAAGAGGAGGTGAGACAGACAGAGCACGCCAGATGCTGAGCTGTTCTAGGGAGGAGATAAAAGGAGAGGGTCTTCTTGTAGATGTTAACAGGCCTGGGCTGCCCTGATAAAGAAACATTATGCCCAAGCTATAGAAACATCATGGTTGTGTGCCGAATGGCACCATATTCTCTATATGGTGTACTACTTTTGGTCAAAAGTAGTGCACTATATAGTGCCGTTTGGGACACAGTCCATCTCCTTATAGGCAGACTTAACCCTGTGTGAAATTATAATATAACATACTTGGAAGGCTCAGAGACTTTTATGAAACAGATATCATTGAGCTGCATTTTTACTGCTGTGTGAACTCACAACTATACAAGAAATTGGAGTTGTGTGCCATGAAGCTCTTTCTCAGCCACCTGTTATGTATGGAAATTGATGAGAGGAGCATTAGTTCTCCTGTGAACTTGAGACATCAGAAGCAAAGCGGACTGGGGGTCTGACCTGGGTGAAAATAGTATTTGTTTTCTTTCAAGTACGTTGAGTGTTTGATTCAACCTTCCCATAGTACCAGATGGGCAGGGTTTATACTTTCGGGACTATTGGTTGTATTGCACCGGGCAAGCTCAATCAATCAAGCTCAGCTTCAGTATTTGCAAGGAAACAAGTACTATTTGAACCCAGATCTGCAGTGGGTTTATGGGTCTGGTTCTGTGTGCGTGAGTTCAAGCCCTGGTCTTCTGTCCTGTGTTTCCTCTCCAGGCGTGGACCGCTTCAGTGAGGATATCGAGCGCATGATGGGCTTCAAGCCAGGTCTCTACTGGAGGCTGTGCTGGAAGTTTGTCAGCCCCACCTTCCTACTGGTGAGACCCCCGGGGGGGCAAGAAAGGGCTGGTTGGTGGACTGGGGTGGGGTGGAAGCCTTTGGCATGGTGCTGGGAGTAGGGATGGGAGGGCAAAGTACCTGACACAAGCCTAAGGTATGAATCATGATCTATGGTATGTCATTGTGCTTGAAGGAAGAAATGAGGAAATTCACAACAGAGGTTTCTTAATTGTTTCTGGCTGCTATATACTGTACTATAGTCTTTTTAAACTCCTATTATGTGCCAGCAATTTGGAATTTGCCACAGGAAATATGTTTTCCTGTTATGTTTTTATAAATGTTAGAAGTACTGTATCTCCAAGAATAGATTAGCATCACATGAACTCTGCATGAAAATGGATTAAACTACAATATAACTACATTTGAACATCTTGGCCATACTGTTATAATCTCAACCAAGCACAGCCAGAAGAGGACTGGGTCCCCCTCAGAGCCTGGTTCCTCTGTAAGTTTCTTCCTAGGATCCTGCCTTTCTAGGGAGTTTTTCCTAGCCACAGTGCTTCTGCGTCTGCATTGCTTGCTGTTTGGGGTTTTAGGCTGGGTTTCTGTACAGCACTTTGTGACATCGGCTGATGTTAAAAGGGCTTTATAAATACATTTGATTGATTGATTGAACTACAACATACTGAACATATTGATTTACAGAATGTTCAGTGCACTAGGAATTAGTTAAGGATGTGTAGGTCTCTATATTTTATAATATTAGAAATATGCTATGTCAATGAAGCACAGATACTGTATGGGTTTGTATAGATAGGTCAAAAGCAAATGATTTGTCTTGGTGGGAAATTATGCTATTCCCTTAATGCTTTTACATTGATTATGATCAGTCATAAGTCAATATTCTTCCTTCCAGATGGGAAGTTTATATGTTTTATATGGCAAACAGGAAATAAAAAGAGCAGAGGAAGATTGAAAACCAGGACAAGAGGTAGATTAGATTGTAAGCCAATATATCACCATGATCTTTAAACCTTATGTCTGAGGGGAGCTATCATTGTTTAGTTTTAACGTGTAGTGTATGCTACCATGGTTCTGATAGCCTTACCTCCAGAAGCAAGGCAGAAACAGCAGATGTCAGGAAGATAGCACGCAACTTTGGCTGTTGCATAGATGGCATTTGTAGAAGAAGGACATAGAAGAATGTTGTTGGCCTTTGATATTCAGTTGTAGACGAGGAAGAGACACTTCCCTGACCTTCCAGTGTTGTATTATAACTACTAGTGATGTTTGCTGCTCTCTGGGGCAACAGTTACAAAGCTACAGAGCTACAGTTCAGTGGTGATGGGCCTCCAGTCTCTAGTCTACAGCAGCCTGGTGAACCAGAGTACTTACAGTGAAAGTCTATTACAGTATGTTCAAACCCCAGAGGGAGCGACCATGCCCTAGTCTATTCTATTCAACTCAATTTAATCTCTGCAATGCTTTAATTTTTTTGTCAAAATGAACAGTGGCGGAGTGGAGGAGGAGTATTCGTTATTTCTACAGAAGCTCTGTTTGATGTCTCGTTGGGAATATTATAACCACTTGTTTTTTCTCCTCTTCATACTTTGTGGAGATAGCCATTATCAAGACCAAGCGGATCTGTTGTTACTCCTGTCCTCTGTTGATATGGTGACCTAGCTAACCATTCTGTTGTTTCTCCTGTCCTCTGTTTATATGGTGACCTAGCTAACCGTTCTGTTGTTTCGCCTGTCCCGTTTATATGGTGACCTAGCTAACGGTTCTGTTGTTTCTCCTGTCCCCAGTTTATATGGTGAACTAGCTAACCGTTCTGTTGTTTCTCCTGTCCTCAGTTTATATGGTGACCTAGCTAACCGTTCTGTTGTTTCTCCTGTCCCCAGTTTATATGGTGACCTAGCTAACCGTTCTGTTGTTCCTCCTGTCCTCAGTTTATATGGTGACCTAGCTAACCGTTCTGTTGTTTCTCCTGTCCCCAGTTTATATGGTGACCTAGCTAACCGTTCTGTTGTTTCTCCTGTCCTCAGTTTATATGGTGAACTAGCTAACCGTTCTGTTGTTCCTCCTGTCCTCAGTTTATATGGTGAACTAGCTAACGGTTCTGTTGTTTCTCCTGTCCTCTGTTTATATGGTGACCTAGCTAACCGTTCTGTTGTTTCTCCTGTCCTTAGTTTATATGGTGAACTAGCTAACGGTTCTGTTGTTTCTCCTGTCCTTAGTTTATATGCTGACCTAGCTAACCATTATGTTGTTTCTCCTGTCCTTAGTTTATATGGTGAACTAGCTAACCGTTTTGTTGTTTCTCCTGTCCCCAGTTTATATGGTGACCTAGCTAACCGTTCTGTTGTTTCACCTGTCCCCAGTTTATATGGTGACCTAGCTAACCGTTCTGTTGTTTCACCTGTCCCCAGTTTATGTGGTGACGTATCTGTTCTGTTGTTTCTCTCCTTTCCCCAGGTCGTGGTGATAGCCAGCATCGTGACGTCCACGGGCCTGAGTTATGATGACTATGTCTTTCCTTCATGGTCCAATGTGATTGGCTGGGGGGTAGCTCTGTCCTCCATGATGTTTGTGCCCATCTACGCCATCTACAAGTTCCTCAGTATGCCAGGGACATTCAAACAGGTCAGTGGAAAAACAAATCCCTCTCATCTGCATGGTTGTTGTTTATATTATGTAAAGATAACCTTAGATTGATTTGATTTGATTTATTAGGATGCCCATTAGCCAACGCCAATGGCGACAGCTAGTCTTACTGGGGTCCGACATATAACATAAAATACATTACAGACAAAAGACTTTACAATTTACATACATGAAAAAACATTTTAACATGTAGTGTGTTAATGTTGGCAGGTACGGTATGTACTGTAGCTTAAAGTCATGTAGCTTGAATGCTGTGGTAAATAGCAACCTCTTATCTGTATCCCAGCGGTCAAAACTGGTTGAAATGCCATCCTTATAACCAGATTATGACGTAATTTCAACCAGGGTTGCCCCCCTGGGATAGTATGTGTTTATTTTATGCAAAGATAATCTTAGATCAATGGCAGGCATTTAGCTTGGAGTCTTCACGGCTTGACATTGAACTCACTCATAAACGGACTTTTTCCTTTTCAATGGTTGATGGTTGATGATGTCAGTACTTTTGGGACGCTGGTTAGAGATCTTGAGGGTTCAAAGACTGAACAGTGTACAGTACAATCATAAAAACAACATTCCACAGCTTTGATTATCTTCCTGAGCAGTAAACAGTGTTACCTTGTGTTTTCTTACTCACTCCTCGTGGCATTTCCTTCTGATATCTTGGCAGTGTTTAGACTCCTTCCATGACTATCTCCCATGCTTTTCCTCCAGCTGAGATCACAGTTTATCATACTGTTATCACACCAAGTGCACTCAGTCAGATATGAAGATGGGGGCAATCTGGAAGAGACATCAGAGGTCATGCAGTACACACTACAGTACAGTGTACATCCAGTCCAGCCTGATCACATCAGAATCAGAACGCTGTTCGACGTATTTGAGCTGTCTGGAAGTTCCTAATCTATAGAGGAAATGGTGGATCTATAGAATAAACTGTGACCATAGATTAAAACGCTAGTTTATTACAAGCTTCAGGATCATGTCTCTTGTGCTTGGGACAATGTGCATCTAAACTCTCTGGATTCTGTTTTATGCAGTGTAAGACTGTGTTTATTGTAAGGTATGACTTATGTAATATAATGTACTGTAATGGCTTATTTTCCAGAGGATCGCCTACTGCATCACACCAGAACACGAACATCATCTGGTGGCGGAGGGAGCTACCATCAGACAGTTCACGGTGAGTACAGATGTTGGATCTTCATTTGAGCCAGTGTGCTAGAGCAGGAAAATAGTCCTGCAGCAACAGGACATTTGAATTATTATGTGTATTATAATGAATGGACATTTTCGTAGGAGTTGATATATATTTCATTATGGCAAATTAAGTCTGACATTTTAAAGTGAAAATGACAACCTTTTTAAAACTCAATTTGATCACTCTTTTGTTGCTGACCATTTTCTTTCACAGCAGGAAATGCAAACTTGTAGTGTGTTTAAGGTTCTACATCTGTAAGGGCTGGAAAACATAGAGGTATAGTGGAGGTAGACAGAGTGATGACTAGAATGGAAAACTATGAATGAATGTGACCTCTAATGATGCTCCATACTGCATTGGCAATGAAGCGTTATCAAATTCACCCTTTTCTATTTCAGCTCAAGCACTGGTTGGCTATCTGACAACCTGATGTCACCCAACCTTCCCCACTACTCACAATTCCGGGGTGTTGGAGTCATTGTGTTTCGACGGCAGATGTTCCTGCTGCTGAGCCTCCTGCTACAGGAGGATGGACAGGGATAACGCCATGCTCCTTTCTGCCTCTTTGTGTTCTGTTGGTTCTGACCCAACCTGTGACCTGCCATCCCCTCTTTTCCACTCGGCCCCTCATCTCCCTCTCTCTCTCTGTCGAGTGACTACAGATTCTCTCATCAACCTCTGCCTACAGAGTCTACTCAATATCCTCCATGTTTTTGCTTTTGAAGTATTGTTTTATTGAAAACGTTTTACCATGTGACATCGTCATCGTCGTCATTTTTTAAACATATATACAACTCATAAGATGGAGACATTCCATGCAGAGCATGTACAGGTGTTTTCTGTGTTCATGGACACAGTTATTGTTTTTCATATCAGTAGTTTTTTTTACGACGACTGTTCTGTGTACATTAGTTATACATGGGTTAGACACTTACACCAAGTCAAAAAGTACCAAATGACCACTTCTGTCATCATGTATGCTCTAGGCAGGGGGAGACAAACATGACTCACATTGCTTTTTATCTTCTTGATTCTTTTCAAAGAGGACCCTCAAGCTTTTAGGTGAATGAGAAAGGGAAGACATCTAGTTTCATTGCCCTCTTTGTATGTCTGACTGAGTAGGTCCCCAGTCACTACTCTAGATAACAGCAGCTCAACTGTGTCAGTGCCTTATCAAGCTAGACACTTCAGAACCTGTCAATGTTTTCATTGGTCCATACAGAAAGGTAAATGTTTTCATTGGTCCATACAGAAAGGTTTTGCCCGACGACTCAGGAATCCTCCTGCAGATCAGAGCTCGTGGATGATAGATACACTTTATGGTTACCAACATACGTTATTAATTCAGTTTGAATGACAATGTCCTTTAGATATTCATCTTACAGCAGTAGAGGTTTTTCCCAGTTGCCTTCTCCATCTTTTGAAACCTACCTGAAACAGATCTGAAGCTTTTGTCACCTGTCTCACAGAAAAGGGAACAATTTATGTTGAGACTCAGAAGTGTTTTGTCTTGCTAGTGGTCGTCCTTATGCTTTACACATGGCCTTTACACAGAGTAGAGGTCTACATTGTCCTGCTATGGTTACTAATGGTACTGTGTGTACCAACTTTAATGTGTTGCATAGTACTAGCATCCTCTTCAGAGAGGCTTGTACCCTTGATCCAATGATTTGCCTTTGCCGTGCTTGTGGATAAACAGTAGTATTAAACAGTGGTGAAGACACAAAGGGAGGTTTTAATTAAATTAAGTTGAATCCAGCACTTGAAAGAAGTCTTTAACAGAAGTACTTGTTTCAGTTTTCTATGGATAGTAAGCACTCTTAGTGTTTTAGGGAACATTTTCAGGCATGCAAGAAATGCCCTGTTTTATCAAAAGCTTAACTGACTGACAGCACTAACACAGGTAGACTCAACAAAACAAGTGATTTCTTTACTTTTTCTATAATGTTCTCTTTGTTATGTTGCATCTTTCCAATGCATTCTTTTGTGGTCCATATGGGTGAGGGAAATCAGGAGCTTCTCCTTCAAAGTGTGTGTGTGTGTGTGTGTGTGTGTGTGTGTGTGTGTCTGTGTGTGTGTCTGTGTGTGTGTCTGTGTGTGTGTGTGTGTGTCTGTGTGTGTGTCTATGTGTGTGTGTGTGTGTGTGTGTGTGTGTGGAAGGAAAGCTAGTGTATTTTAAGTTTGAAATGCCTCATTCATTGTACAATGATTGTTGTGTTAAATCATGTATGGTGTACTTATATGTTACTTTGTCATCTGTTGAAGCCTTCAAGCTTGACTTAAAGAAAGTTCACCACCAAGGAAGTGCCAAACTGTTCACCCCTTTTTTTAGAGATGTTTTTGTCTTTCATTTTGTTCTGTTTCTCTTTTCTGTTTCTTTATTTATTCAAATGGAGTTGAAATCTAATTTAATTTTTCTTATTGTGAAATAACATTAATGGCAGGAAGCAAGCCACACACAAAAATTATATTGTATGTGGAGTATAAGACATGGAAAAATATATAAATATATTCTTTTGTTATATATCTAATCTTGTATTTATCAAATTGTTTATAAACGAAACGTGAATGTAAAGTATTTTAAACGTAACTGTCCACTGTTCCTGTTATATCATTGTGTTTGATGTAGGTAAGATGAATCTATTTACAGATGTGTTCTCCAGTGTAACTGGGGTGACTTTGCAACGTGAATGTAGAACCCTGGCATTACCTGAGCTACGTTTACAGAACACTGTGTACAATACAAAAGTCCTGTTGAACGTGAGTGACAACTATCTATGAAGAAGTCAAAATATGCACACTATTATAATAAAGACTTATTCTACACACACAGATGGGGGTATAAGCATTGATTTATTGTTGGAAGAATGGGATAATAAGCTTCTGTGAATGGAATTGAATTCCCGGTCCATTGTGTTGTGTTAGAGAGGGTAGACTGTACGTAGCCAAAGGATGAGTGCATGGGGTTTAGATAATAGAGGAACCAGAAAGGGGGATGTTTGGAGCTCTCTGATGAGGTAAAGGGGATTCTTCTTCTGGAAGGGAGCAGATACATACATTTCTCTCTCTCACTCTCTCTCCCTCTGTCTCTCTCTCTCTCTCCCTCTGTCTCTCGCTCTCTCTCTCTACCTCTGTCTCTCTCTCTCTCTCCCTCTGTCTCTCACTCTCTCTCACTCTCTCTCTCTCCCTCTGTCTCTCTCTCTCTCTCTCTCTCTCCCTCTGTCTCTCTCGCTCTCTCTCTCTCCCTCTGTCTCTCTCGCTCTCTCTCTCTCCCTCTGTCTCTCTCTCTTTCTCACCCTCTCTCCCTCTCCCTCTGTCGCTCTCTCTCTCCCTCTCTCTCTATCTCTCTCTCTCTCTCTCTTTCTCCCTCTCTCCCTCTCTCCCTCTCCCTCTGTCTCTCTCTCTCACTCTCTCTCCCTCTGTCTCTCTCTCTCGCTCTCTCTCTCTCCACTGATTCAGCAAGTGTTGCATTATTGTACTTCAACAGAAGAAAATAATAAACTTCAGTTTTCACTGCTGGAGGCTCCAGCTCCCTGCATCATGCGTTTATTCTCAGAGTTCTTTTTTGAAGTTAAGCTATGTGGGAATTGTATTGTTTATGTTTCGTCGGGATATATATTCTGCAGCGTTGACTGACACAGATACAGAAGTGTCTCTGCCGGTGCAAAAACATAGCATATTATCAAGAGTAGAGAGGAATGCAGGTTCCTTAAATGTATTTTTCAATTTTTCACTCAGCAACAAGTGAAGGATATACAGTACAAAGAGAAGCTAATGGCACTAGCTTTATACAGAGGTGAATCATTTAGAACAACAACAAAGCCTATTCATTTCTCTCAACTTACACAGACTGATGCAAATCAAATCAAATGTCGAATGTGTTGAATACCGTGAAACGCTTACCTTAACCAACAATGTAGAGTAAAAAAAAAGAAAGTATGACAACATTTGCTAAATAAACTAAAGGAAAAATAGTACAATAAAATAACAATAACAAGTTAGTCAAACAAATCTCACGTCTATCAGATCTAGTATCCATGATTCAAAGGCATCGGAATCACTGGACACGATACAGAGTTTTAGTACTCTCCATATATAATATGAAGTTAACACGATACAGAGTTTTAGTACTCTCCACATATAATATGAAGTTAACACGATACAGAGTTTTAGTACTCTCCACATATAATATGAAGTCACCACGATACAGAGTTTTAGTACTCTCCACATATAATATGAAGTTAACACGATACAGAGTTTTAGTACTCTCCACATATAATATGAAGTTAACACGATACAGAGTTTTAGTACTCTCCATATATAATATGAAGTTAACACGATACAGAGTTTTAGTACTCTCCATATATAATATGAAGTTAACACGATACAGAGTTTTAGTGCTCTCCACATATAATATGAAGTCAACACGATAGAGAGTTTTAGTACTCTCCACATATAATATGAAGTTAACACGATACAGAGTTTTAGTACTCTCCATATATAATATGAAGTCAACACGATAGAGAGTTTTAGTACTCTCCACATATAATATGAAGTTAACACGATACAGAGTTTTAGTACTCTCCACATATAATATGAAGTTAACACGATACAGAGTTTTAGTACTCTCCACATATAATATGAAGTCAACACGATAGAGAGTTTTAGTGCTCTCCACATATAATATGAAGTCAACACGATAGAGAGTTTTAGTACTCTCCATATATAATATGAAGTTAACACGATACAGAGTTTTAGTACTCTCCACATATAATATGAAGTCAACACGATACAGAGTTTTAGTACTCTCCACATATAACATGAAGTCAACACGATACAGAGTTTTAGTACTCCACATATAATATGAAGTTAACACGATAGAGAGTTTTAGTACTCTCCATATATAATATGAAGTCAACACGATACAGAGTTTTAGTACTCTCCACATATAATATGAAGTTAACACGATACAGAGTTTTAGTACTCTCCATATATAACATGAAGTCAACACGATAGAGAGTTTTAGTACTCTCCACATATAATATGAAGTCAACACGATACAGAGTTTTAGTACTCTCCACATATAACATGAAGTCAACACGATAGAGAGTTTTAGTACTCTCCACATATAATATGAAGTTAACACGATACAGAGTTTTAGTACTCTCCACATATAATATGAAGTTAACACGATACAGAGTTTTAGTACTCTCCATATATAATATGAAGTCAACACGATACAGAGTTTTAGTACTCTCCACGTATAATATGAAGTTAACACGATACAGAGTTTTAGTACTCTCCACATATAATATGAAGTTAACACGATACAGAGTTTTAGTACTCTCCATATATAATATGAAGTCAACACGATACAGAGTTTTAGTACTCTCCATATATAATATGAAGTCAACACGATACAGAGTTTTAGTACTCTCCATATATAATATGAAGTCAACACGATACAGAGTTTTAGTACTCTCCATATATAATATGAAGTCAACACGATACAGAGTTTTAGTACTCTCCACATATAATATGAAGTTAACACGATACAGAGTTTTAGTACTCTCCATATATAATATGAAGTCAACACGATACAGAGTTTTAGTACTCTCCACGTATAATATGAAGTTAACACGATACAGAGTTTTAGTACTCTCCACATATAATATGAAGTTAACACGATACAGAGTTTTAGTACTCTCCATATATAATATGAAGTCAACACGATACAGAGTTTTAGTACTCTCCATATATAATATGAAGTCAACACGATACAGAGTTTTAGTACTCTCCACATATAATATGAAGTTAACACGATACAGAGTTTTAGTACTCTCCATATATAATATGAAGTTAACACGATACAGAGTTTTAGTACTCTCCACATATAATATGAAGTTAACACGATACAGAGTTTTAGTACTCTCCATATATAATATGAAGTCAACACGATACAGAGTTTTAGTACTCTCCACGTATAATATGAAGTTAACACGATACAGAGTTTTAGCACTCTCCACATATAACATGAAGTTAACAGATGCTTAGTGTGTAAATTTAACAACACGATTGATGCTGCTCTTTGACAGTATTTTGACAGTGTTCTCCTCTTTTTCTGCTGAGCAGGGATTTCTCATTGCAGTACTGTAGCTAACTGTGGTGTTCTGCTGTCGTGTCTCTTTTCTCTTCATGTGCGGCTGCTCTGTGCCCATGTCATACCCCAAACCACACAATGACCAAAGCTTTGTGCCACTGTCCCTGAGCTTCGCTCTGCAATCGGCTGATTGGCCGGCTATGCTGCTATTGTTTTTAATCAGCAGCAGGTGTGGGATCCAGAACAGTACATAATCCCTGTCTGTTTCTCCTGCATGCCTATTGCCAAACTGCTCTATGGTTTTAATGCACACATTTCTGGAGGGATCCCCAAAAACTATCACGTGTGACTGTGCAGTGCTTTTTAAGACTCTCTCTTTCTCTCGCTCTCCCCTCTCTCTTTTTATCTCTCTCGCCCCATCTCTCTCTCTTTCTCCCTCCTCTCTCTCTTTCTCTCTGTCTGTATCTGTCCCCCTTTCTTTCTTTCTTTCTTTCTTTCTTTCTTTCTTTCTTTCTTTCTTTCTTTCTTTCTTTCTTTCTTTCTTTCTTTCTCTCTCTCTCTCTCTCTCTCTCTCTCTGTCTCTCTGTCTCTCTGTACCTGTCCCCCTCTCTCTCTTTCTCTCTCTCTTTCTCTCTCTCCCTATCCCCTTTCTCTCTCTCTTTCTGAAAAGCTCACACCTACAGAGACTAGGGGCTTGTCAATCTGTGGGCCAAGGGTCATTTTTTTTGCTATGACTCTTAGGAAAGAGGGAGTCAAAGAGATGGAGACGTGGTCAGTTTAGAGAGAGGGAGAGGGGGGTGGAGGGTGAGCTAGAGCAAGAGTAAGATAGAGGTGCTCAGTATAAGGAGAGAGAGAGCATTGGAGAGAGAGATAAAACAGAGAAATAATTCAGACAGTTGTTATATCTGACAGAGCAGGGTTTTAAATTGCTCTACAGAACTACAGCCTTTCTTCATGACAGGAGACTCTTGAAGTAGTCTCCCCTCCAGACACCTCATAGAGCCGTGACATAGAGAACCACCGGTCTTTGTTCATGTATTTTTTGTTTTCTAGCCAGTATATGTAACCCCTCTCCCCCTGGAAACACCCATAACACACTGATGTACTGCGTGCCAGGACAGCCTGCCAGGACAGTAGTTATGACTTGCACAACTTAACTAAAATAAGTAGTTCAAAGTAGAGGCGTTCAACCTCTGCGGTGGAAGGCGGCTGAGCTACAGCGATGTTTGTGAGACTAAGAACAATGCCGAAAACAGGTCTTCTCTATTTGGACCCAGTTCGGACATGTTGTCTGTTTTGATCTACGGCGCCTGTGAGATTCACAGCACTCGTTAGAAGGTCATCTTGTGACTCTGCCATAAAAATGTATGGAAGTGAATAGTGATTTTTTTTGCACAGAGAACCAGGGTTACTAATATCATTAATTTGTTTCCTGTCTCTGATTCATTATTAAATGTATTTTTTAATGTATGAATGTGTTATTCAATGCGTTTCTCAGTGCTAATGGCAGTAAAGCCAGATTTCATTAAATCATTTTGTAATATATTTTGAAAAGCTAAAATAGTCAAACAATTACTAATGATAAATGGTCCATTATATGACCAAGTAAAAACAATTCCATATGTAGCTACATAGACATCAACATCTAGAGTCTTAGACAAGGGAGTCTCCCTCTGGATCAAAGCTCAATGTATATATGAATGCCAGCAGAGTAGTTATGTCTAACACATTACAGTAGTTATATCTAACACAGTACAGTAGTTATGACTGACACAGTACAGTAGTTATATCTAACACAGTACAGTAGTTATGACTAACACAGTACAGTAGTTATATCTAACACATTACAGTAGTTATATCTAACACAGTACAGTAGTTATGACTGACACAGTACAGTAGTTATATCTAACACAGTACAGTAGTTATATCTAACACATTACAGTAGTTATATCTAACACAGTACAGTAGTTATATCTAACACAATACAGTAGTTATATCTAACACAGTACAGTAGTTATGACTGGCACAGTACAGTAGTTATATCTAACACAGTACAGTAGTTATATCTAACACAGTACAGTAGTTATATCTAACACAGTACAGTAGTTATATCTAACACAGTACAGTAGTTATATCTAACACAGTACAGTAGTTATATCTAACACAGTACAGTAGTTATATCTAACACAGTACAGTAGTTATATCCAACACAGTACAGTAGTTATATCCAACACAGTACAGTAGTTATATCTAACACAGTACAGTAGTTATATCTAACACAGTACAGTAGTTATATCTAACACAGTACAGTAGTTATATCCAACACAGTACAGTAGTTATGACTGGCACAGTACAGTAGTTATGTCTTACACAGTACAGTAGTTATGTCTGACACAGTACAGTAGTAATGTCTAACACAGTACAGTAGTTATGACTGACACAGTACAGTAGTTATGTCTGACACAGTACAGTAGTTATATCTAACACAGTACAGTAGTTATGACTGACACAGTACAGTAGTTATATCTAACACAGTACAGTAGTTATGTCTGACACAGTACAGTAGTTATATCTAACACAGTACAGTAGTTATGACTGACACAGTACAGTAGTTATGTCTGACACAGTACAGTAGTTATATCTAACACAGTACAGTAGTTATGACTGGCACAGTACAGTAGTTATGACTGGCACAGTATAGTAGTTATGACTGACACAGTACAGTAGTTATGACTGACACAGTACAGTAGTTATATCTAACACAGTACAGAGGTTATGACTGACACAGTACAGTAGTTATATCTAACTCAGTACAGTAGTTATGACTGACACAGTACAGTAGTTATATCTAACACAGTACAGTAGTTATGACTGACACAGTACAGTAGTTATGACTGACACAGTACAGTAGTTATATCTAACACAGTACAGTAGTTATGACTGACACAGTACAGTAGTTATATTTAACACAGTACAGTAGTTATGACTGACACAGTACAGTAGTTATATCTAACACAGTACAGTAGTTATGACTGACACAGTACAGTAGTTATATCTAACACAGTACAGTAGTTATATCTAACACAGTACAGTAGTTATATTTAACACATTACAGTAGTTATATCTAACACAGTACAGTAGTTATATCTAACACAGTACAGTAGTTATATCTAACACAGTACAGTAGTTATATCTAACACAATACAATAGTTATATCTAACACAGTACAGCAGTTATGACTGACACAGTACAGTAGTTATATCTAACACAGTACAGTAGTTATATCTAACACATTACAGTAGTTATATCTAACACAGTACAGTAGTTATGACTGACACATTACAGTAGTTATATCTAACACAGTACAGTAGTTATATCTAACACAGTACAGTAGTTATGACTGACACAGTACAGTAGTTATATCTAACACAGTACAGTAGTTATATCTAACACAGTACAGTAGTTATGACTGACACATTCCAGTAGTTATATCTAACACATTACAGTAGTTATATCTAACACATTACAGTAGTTATATCTAACACATTACAGTAGTTATATCTAACACAGTACAGTAGTTATATCTAACACAGTACAGTAGTTATGACTGACACAGTACAGTAGTTATATCTAACACAGTACAGTAGTTATATCTAACACAATACAGTAGTTATATCTAACACAGTACAGTAGTTATATCTAACACAGTACAGTAGTTATATCTAACACAGTACAGTAGTTATATCTAACACAGTACAGTACTTATATCTAACACAGTACAGTAGTTATATCTAACACAGTAATGGCCAGGAGCATGTTAATCTTTCTCGCCCACATTGACACTTCCACTGCCTGATCACCTCATTAACGTCAAAGAAATATGCTAACCTCTTTTTTTTTGCCCATGTTGACAGTTTCATGTCCTGCAAAGATCTGCAGCTGGTGCAGAGATCAACACCGTGGCACGGTGTGATAAACCTAATCAAATGAAGGGGAAATAAGGCTGATTAACGCATGTACAGCCAGTCATTGTGTAACATTACATTTAACTGACAAACATGGCGTGTGACAGGTCAGGGGAGTGGGTGGTGTGCTGTAACAACGGGGGTGTACCATGGTCCTTTATGACCTCAGGTAATCCCAGACTGCTGTTCAGTACATGTTCCTGGGAGAGCAATGCTACAGTTTATCTCTCTGCATTCAGGCATGTTCACGGCCACCATACACAGTTCATCCGTTTTGAAATGACACCGACAGGTCTCTTACTGTAGTGTAAAGTACGAGTAGTAGTGCACTACAGGGGGCCATTTGAGATGGAGGCTGAGAATCTGTGCCAGTCTGAGATTTGATAGAACGGTCAGTCTTTGATAGAACAGTCAGTCTTTGATAGAACAGTCAGTTTGATAGGACAGTCAGTCTTTGATAGAACAGTCAGTCTTTGATAGAACAGTCAGTCTTTGAGAGAACAGTCTTTCTTTGAGAGAACAGTCAGTCTTTGATAGAACAGTCAGTCTTTGATAGAACAGTCCGTCTTTGAGAGAACAGTCTTTCTTTGAGAGAACAGTCAGTCTTTGATAGAACAGTCAGTCTTTGAGAGAACAGTCTTTCTTTGATAGAACAGTCAGTCTTTGAGAGAACAGTCTTTCTTTGAGAGAACAGTCAGTCTTTGATAGAACAGTCAGTCTTTGATAGAACAGTCCGTCTTTGAGAGAACAGTCTTTCTTTGAGAGAACAGTCAGTCTTTGAGAGAACTGTCTTTCTTTGAGAGGGGGTTCCTTTAAGTAGCAGGAGACTTTGAAGCCAAAGGATTAAGACCTAAGCTGAAACTGAGAAAATCCTTTATTAACAACACTGCATGGTTTCTTTTGGCAACAACATGAGGAATATACTGTAATTCATTCCCCGTGTAGACAATGAGGGACTTACATGCTCTTCTCATGTGCCCTTCTATACTGCGTCTCAGTTGCCTCAGTCTTAGGTTGGGCCTTTTCCCCATTATGACAACAATAAGAACCAAACACAATGTGTAGGCAATTGTCATATCAGAGGGGTTTTGTCAGCCATAAAGTAGACTGTTATCAACACAGGTGACATGGTTATTACCCGTACCGCTGGGTACCTAATGGGGGAAAAGTGCTGTGAGTGGAAGATAACACCGTTTCAAAAAGCAGGATGTCTTTCATTTTATTTAGAAGTCCATTATTGGACACTTCCATTAATATTTACAGGAGATGCCTGCCATTCTCTCTCTCTCTCTCTATCTCTCTCTCTTTCTCTCTCTCTCTCTCTCCCACTCTCTCTCTCTTCTCTCTTCTCTTTATCCCTCCCTCCCTCCATCTTTCTCTCTCTCTCTCTCTCTCTCTCTCTCTCTCCTCTCTTCTCTCTTCTCTTTATCCCTCCCTCCCTCCCTCCATCTCTCTCTCTCTCTCCTCTCTTCTCTCTTCTCTTTATCCCTCCCTCCATCTTTCTCTCCATCTTTCTCTCTCTCTCTCTCTCTCTCTCTCTCTCTCTCTCTCTCTCTCTCTCTCTACCTCTCTCTCTCTCTCTCTCTCTCTCTCTCTCTCTCTCTCTCTCTCTCTCTCTATCCCTCCCTCCCTCCATCTTTCTCTCTCTCTCTCTCTCTACCTCTCTCTCTCTACTCTCTCTCTCTCTCTCTCTCTCTCTCTCTCTCTCTCTCTATCATGCTCTCCCTCTCGCTCTCTCCCTCCTTCTCTCTCTCTATCCCTCACTCTCTCTTTCTCTCTCCCTCTCTCTCTTTCTGGTGATCTGTCCCTGACATCGTCTGCCATTCCATTTCGTTCAGTCTTATCTCTGCCTGCCTCTGAACCTCCCGTTGGGTCTTAAGGTAATGCAGCAAAAAGGTCAAAACCACAAACTTTTATCAACATTTTTTAGCCAATAAAAGTTCACAGACAGCCTCCTAATTACTGGCTCTGTGCAGAGCTAATGCGATTGGGGAGAAAATAAGGACTTTTTTTTAGGTTTACCTCCTCTTAATATCCAAGCCTTGTTTTCTACTTATAATCCAATTGGCGGAGATTAATCCATGTGACCGACAGATCTTTCCTCCTGTTGATGGCAGGCAGCTAAAGACTCCTTGATGGATGTAGCCTCTGAGAGAACAGAGAAGGTGTTGTTAAAAATAGATAAATGAGGGGCCTCCCGGGTGGCATAGTGGTCTAAGGCATTGCATCGCAGTGGCAGTTGTGCCACCAGAGACTCTGGGCTCGAGCCCAGGCCCTGTCGCAGCCGGCCGCAACCGGGAGGTCCATGTGGCGACGCACAATTGGCCTAGCGTCGTCCGGGTTAGGGTTTGGCCGACTCCTGTGGCGGGCCGGGCGCAGTGCACGCTGACCAGGTTGCTAGGTGCACAGTGTTTCCTCCGACACATTGGTGCAGCTGGCTTCCGGGTTGGATGTGTGCTGTGTTACGAAGCAGTGTGGCTTGGTTGTGTTTTGGAGGACGCATGGCTCTCGACCTTGGTCTCTCCTGAGCCCGTACAAGAGTTGTAGCGATGAGACAAGACAGTAACGACTAACAATTGGATACCACAAAAAAGGGGGTAAAAAAACATGTAATAAAATAAATAGATAAATCCAGAGGTTTGCTTGGTGGAAGTCAGAAGTGTGGTTGGCATAGAGGAGAACATTCTTCAGCCAAATCTTTGTTGAGGCTTTACCCATGATAAATCAAAGTACCATTGGCACCCACGACCACAGTAGGTACACAATGTTGTAAATTGGAGGAATTGAGCAACTGAATGGAGATAGTAAAACAAATATCAGATTCCATGAGCTCACAAACGAATGCCAAGGTTAACATGAGTTATTGCACATTTCACTAGGATGACCACAGTAACAAGCATCCCTGGACTTTAATTGTGTTTATGTTGTTCTATTTCCCTGTGTTACGCAATGATATCTCTCCCCAGCGTACGTTCACGCCTGAGATGGTTCTAGCTATTAGGAAACTAAGTAGTAACCAGCATGATGTTCAATTCAATAGAAGTGCTTGTTTAAACATAGTTTGCCATTAGCAACACACTTGATCATTGTCCTCATAGTGTTATATAAAACATCAGTAGTGGCTCAATGACCATATGATGCCAATAGATCTTCTTTTACATGTTTTTATCTCCTTAGAAATGAATCTGAAAATGACACAAAGGCAGTCATTATAATAATGGTTGATTTTTTTGTATTTCACCTGCTATTTACAGGTGTTTATTTCAACTACTTAGAAAGAATGTTAAATCAGCCCATGCCTGAACTTGTAGCACCCAGAACTGAGAAGTGGCTGTGCCAGGAAATCATTTCTAAGGAAGTCAAAAGCCCACCAGGATACAGGGTATTCTGCATGCTGCTATGAAGCAAATTTGTCCTTTCAATTGTTGCATGTAAGGGTCTAGCAAACGTGTACTCGTACACACAGCAGTGTTCTAGAATATTGTACCGTTGGCTTTCATACTTTTTGAACTCAGCGCAGCTCAAGCAACTTCTCCAGCTGTCAACACATTGAAATGAATAGAGGACTTGTGGGGAGGTGCATGTTCTCCCGCAGGACTCCGGCCAGACTATTGCATCTCAGAACCATGATTTATGCTTTATCGAAGATTCACGTTCTTTTGAAGCTCTGACATATTAAACTACTGGTATACTAAGTGTACAGTTGTGTGTATGTTTGTGTTTAGGAAGCAGAGAGTCTGCTTTCTGTTTGAGCCCTACTCTCCTTGTGTCACACGTGCTCCCTCTCTGGCCTCTAGGTCACCAGGCTGGTCGTTATGGCGCACACCTGTCACCATTGTTACGCGCACCTGCGCATCATCAGACTCACCTGGACTCCAGGCAAAAGGCAAGTCATGATGACAACGTTGTGGTTCTAACCAAGGCTAAACATGACCACATGACCACATGACCAATATGACCATTAGACTCAGAGGAACAAAAGAGAGCAGCTTGTGGGCACCGAGGGCGTAGTTAACAGCTAGACCAGCATTCCTTTCTGCTACAAAACATTTATCGTCACATGGGCACACTCCAGGGAGGATGTGACTGCCTCAGTGCACATGTTTCCTGTTTTCTCCCTGGACCACGGCAGTAACCTCTCCCCCCACCCCCATTACAACCATCATAACCACCACCAGCAGCAGACCTACACTGGACCCTGACCTGCCCCACAAGCAACCACATAGATGAGGGCTTTGAAGATGAGGTGTCCAAAGGATGGCTAGGGTGTCCACAGTGGCTGTGTTGGCCATATTGGCAGGGATTGTCATGGATTGTTTTGTCCTGTCCCCAAAGCTAGTGTAGTGGGTCACACAAGTGTCTAATTAAGCCCACTGGGAGACTCCATTATAGCAGTAACTTAGCAATCTTATTGCTAAAGCTGAACACAAGACTAAACTTTATTTTCAAATATCTAAACTTTAATTTGCTGGAAATGTTGTTTCCATCAATCATGTATTTCCATGACCTGAGGTTAAACATAAAAAGATCATAGTAACCACAGACATTTTAACCAGACATCTCTCTAGTCAACATCCTGCAAGGATTTAATAGACTTGATGAAAACTACATTTCCTTCAAATTGAAGTTTGGTTATATGAAAATAAATGAGCAAGATGCACAATTTCCCATGCAGTTCTGCTTCTTCTGTGATTTGATTGAGCACTTTGTCAAAGCCAGGTGTCCGTTGTCTCTGATACAATAGAGTCCTCCCCTTATCTCTATACAGAGGCTGATAATAAGAACAGTGTAATTAGCAGAGAGAGACAGAGACAGAGAGAGAGCGAGAGCAAATGAGAGTGAAAGAGAGCGAAAAAGAGAGAGAAAGAGAGAGAAAGAAAGAAAGAGAGAGATAGAGAGAGGGAGAAAGAGAGAAAGAGAGAAGGAGAAAGAGGAAGGAGAGTGAGAGAGAGAGAGAGAGAGAGAGGAAGAAGGAGAGAGAGAGAGAGAGAGAGAGAGAGAGAGAGAGGAAGAAGGAGAGAGAGAGAGAGAGAGAGAGAGAGAGAGAGAGAGAGAGAGAGAGAGAGAGAGAGAAAGATGGAGGGAGGGATAAAGAGAAGAGAGAAGAGAGGAGAGAGAGAGAGAGAGAGAGAGATGGCAAGAGTGAGAGAAATATAGAAATGAAGAGAGTGAGACTGAGAGAGAGCGAAAAAGAGAGAGAGAGAGAGAGAGAGAGAGAGAGAGAGAGAGAGAGAGAGAGGAAGAGTGAGAGAGAGAGAGAGAGAGAGAGAGAGGAAGAGAGAGAGAGAGAGAGAGAGATAGAGAGAGAAAGTACAGATGTATCTTCTCCTACTCTCAGAGGACACCAGATGCTCTCCAAGGTTGTCCAGCCTCTTTAATGATCAGGCCTGGATTCATCTGTTATCAGACTTTACCACATTGACACGGTCTAGGACTCTAGGTCCCTTTCTCTTTCTGTGGCACAGTGTGAATGACAGTATACTGTAGTTCAAGTATTCCCAAACTGGAGTACGCACAATGCCGTCGGGGGTACGCCAAATAAAAATGTGATTCACATAAAAAATACAAAATAAACTTTTTTTTTTTTCTTCACATTTTCAAACAGTCCATTTATATTTTCCAATGGGGCTATACATTTGGGTGAGGTTTTATTCTCACCTGAGTAGCCTCGTTTCACTGCCAAAAATAAAATTAAACCATCTAGTGTTCAGCGACGTAACAACACAAATACAGGTAGCCTAGTCAAATAATTAATATCCAATCACATTAACCGTTACTCTCTCATGGGAATTCTACTAACGGTCTGTATGTAGCCAAAAATAGCTGCTGCTCATTACGTTTGCTCGAAAATTGATAAATGGTTCAGTAAAGTAAGACCTGCGTCCATAGAGACACATACCAGCTCTACTGATAGATAGTACTGCTACTACCAGCAGTACTACACCTGCACCTGTCAACGACACAAGTTGTTCTGCTTCCATGAGCACATCCAACGCTAACATCAGTAATTCTACATTTGTTGTTAGCCCAGCTAGCATTGACACTGACAGTTGTGAGAAGCATCTTATATGGTGAACTACCAAGTGGCTAGGACAGGCAAGCTCCATACTATTGTGGAGGACTTAATTCTTCCTGCTGCCGTGGATATGGCTGAGACAATGCTGGGGGAAAAGTCCAAAAAAACTATACAGACAATGACTTCATCAAACAACACTGTTTCACGCATCACTGACATGGCAGGCGACAATTACTGCTTCACATATAAGCCAGTGAATTGCATGCATTACAGCTGTGCGTTACAGACGTGGTGGGCCTGGCACAGCTCCTGGTATATGACCTTTACATTTATGGGGGGTCAATTAAGGAAGACATCCTCTTCTGCAAACCACTGGAAACCAGGACAACAGGAGAGGATATTTTTAAAGTACTGGACAGCTTTGTGACATCAAATGGACTTTGGTGGTCGGGATGGTTTGGTATTTGTACTGATGGCGGAAAGGCCATGACAGGGAGACATAGTGGAGTGGTAATGCGTGTGCAAGCAGTTGCTCCCGACGCCACTTGGGTACATTGCAGCATCCACCGAAAGGCTCTTGCTGCCAAGGGAATGTCTGAAGGCTTGAAAGACGTTTTGGACACTACAGTGAAAATGGTTAACTTTGTTAAATCAAGGTCCCTGAGCTCTTGTGTATTTTCTGCACTATGCAATGATATGGGCAGCAACCATGTAACACTTTTACAACATACAGAAGTGCGCTGGTTATCAAGGGGCAAAGAATTGAGAGACAAGCTTAAAGTTTTCTTTACAGACCATCATTTTCACTTTTCTGACCACTTGCAGGATGACGAGTTTCTCACACAACTGGCCTATCTGGGTGTTGTTTTTTCTTGCCTGAATGATCTGAATCTAGTATTACAGGGACTCTCTGCAACTATAGTCAATGTGCGGTACAAAATTGAGGCTATGATTAAGAAGTTGGAGCTCTTCTCTGTCTGCATTAACAAGGACAACACACAGGTCATTCCATCATTGCATGATTTTTTGTGTGCAAATGAACTCAAGCTTACGGACAATGTCAAATGTGATGTAGCGAAGCACCTGAGTGAGTTGGGTGCTCAATTACGCAGGTACTTTCCCGAAACGGATGAAACAAACAACTGGATTCGTTATCCCTTTCATGCTCTGCCTCCAGTCTACTTACCGATATCTGAACAAGAGAGCCTCATCGAAATGGCAACAAGCGGTTCTGTGAAAATGTAATTTAATCAGAAGCCACTGCCAGATTTCTGGATTGGGCTGCGCTCATAGTATCCTGACTTAGAACACTGATGCCCTTTGCAACCACGTATCTACACGACCGTTCAAACGTTTGGGGTCACTTAGAAATGTCCTTGTCCATTTAAATAACATCAAATTGATCAGAAATACAGTGTAGACATTGTTACTGTTGTAAATGACTATTGTAGCTGGAAACGACAGACCTTTTATGGAATATTTACATAGGCCTACCAAGGCCCATTATCAGCAACCATCACTCCTGTGTTCCAATGGCACGTTGTGTTAGCTAATCCAAGTTTATCATTTTAAAAGGCTAATTGATCATTAGAAAACCCTTTTTCAAATATGTTAACACAGCTGAAAACTGTTGTTCTGAGTAAAGAAGCAATAAAACTGGCTAGTTGAGTATCTGGAGCATCAGCATTTGTGAGTTCGATAACAGGCTCAAAAGGACCAGAAACAAATAACTTTCTTCTGAAACTCGTCAGTCTATTCTCGTTCTGAGAAATTAAGGCTATTCCATGTGAGAAATTGCCAAGAAACGGAAGATCTCGTTCAAAGCTGTGTACTACTCCGTTCACAGAATAGTGCAAACTGGCTCTAACCAGAATAGAAAGAGAAGTGGGAGGCCCTGGTGCACAACTGAGCAAGAGGACAAGTACATTAGAGTGTCTAGTTTGAGAAACAGACGCCTTACAAATCCTCAACTGGCAGCTTCATTAAATTGTACCCTAAAAAAACACCAATCTCAACGTCAACAGTGAAGAGGCGACTACGGGATGCTGGCCTTCTGTGTTTTTTTGCCCATCTTAGTATTTTTATTGTTCAGTCTGAGATATGGCTTTTTCTTTGCAATTCTGCCTAGAAGGCCAGCATCCCGGATTCGCCTCTTCACTGTTGATGTTGAGACCGATGTTTTGCGGGTACTATTTAATGAAGCTGCCAAAAAAAAAAATATCTGCTATAATTTTCTTTGTTGGGTTGCTAAGAGCAGGCCAGCCTTAAAAAATCGACAGGACAGAGATTGGTACTCATTCTAGTTAAATAAAGGTTAAATAAAAAAAATAAAAATCTATAAACATGTTTTTATAGAATGAACTGGCAAATGGTTGAGGGAGATGTCTTTCCAACTAAGAGAAGTAACTCTTTCCATTAGATAGTGGGACACATGCATGACGAAATCTGTTCCATTGATTTTTGTTATTCCCAATGTGTGTATTGTTGTGATTGTGGATGGCCAGATAACTAGCAACAATGACAATAAACTGCCATGTAGTGAATTGTAAGTGGATCGTTGCAGCTAGTTTAGTCTTGTTATTGATACCATATCTTGTTTTGAGGTGTTTTGGCTGATGTCACATCTATGCTAATATGGCTCAAATTTGCTAACTAGCTAACCAACAACTGTAACAATGTATTTAAGAGACAAGTGCTCATTGTGCAACTTAATGCATGTTTTCAATAAACATTGGAGACGAAATATAGTCTACAAGTTATCAACTATCTAAGCCAACCTACAGGTACTATCATTTTGAGACATATAGTTAGTAATGGAATAGACTTTCAACATCCATATTGTTATTATTTCATTACTGCAATCTTTTTAGTCGTAGAAGTTAAGCAATGCTCTCTGACATAGCCAGACATGTCTGTCTACAACACCAAAGTTAGATAAGTATAGACATCCCTGTTGTGATTCTATAAGATACTTAAGAATGAACTCTTGGCCCTCTCCCTAGCATTTGTGTTTGCAACGACAATGGCTTCTAATAACATTACAACTGTTCTGCTTAACTGCTCAATGAATGTCCCCCTGCCAGAACAATGTCTTCTTTCATCATCAGACTACTATAACACATGATGTCACTGTTTGGAATAACATTGTAGGATTTTCACGGAAGACAGATCCAGGAGAAAATGAATTGGCAACGGCTCCTAAATCTTGTGGACCTGAGCTTGAACTCAGAGAGTCTCACGGCAGAAAACAAACTCTGATATGATTTAGCATATAATAGATGTATTAGATTTATTAATCGATTTATTAGACTTAACCTCCAGAGAGGTTTGACTTTTGGCATATTATAGACGGAGTTCAAGCATAAATTATGTTCATTTAGAGATTATTTGATCCACCTACACAAGGCTCGGGTCACAACTGTCACATTCTGACCTTAGTTCTTTTGTTATATCTTTGTTTTAGTGTGGTCAGGGCGTGAGTTGGGTGGGCAGTCTATGTTCTTTTTTCTATGATTTGGTATTTCTGTGTTTGGCCTGGTATGGTTCTCAATCAGAGGCAGCTGTCAATCGTTGTCCCTGATTGAGAACCATACTTAGGCAGCCTGTTTTCCACCTTGAGTTGTGGGTGAGTATACTTTCTGTTTAGTGTGCTTTGCACCTGACGGAGCTGTTTCGGTTGTGCTTTTTGTTTCTTTGTTTGATAGTGTTCAGTTGAAATAAATAACATGAACAAGTACCACGCTGCGCTTTGGTCCTCACCTTCTTCCACCGACGACCGTTACAACCACCCTATTAATTTACTGGAATATTAGTATTAGGCTCTGGACTTTAACAAACATGACAGACAGAAACTCCTGTCAGACATATTACATATAAAGTATAACATGACATGAAGCACAACAATATTGAATAGTGCTGTTTCATTATGCTGAGAAAAGTATATGGTGAACATTATCTAGGTAAAAGGTTACACCTTAATTTCATAACTAAGGGCTGGATTTAATCTGCGTTAAAATGCGATTGATTGTGAATGTGAATGCAGTCCGCGAGACCGCGGCAACATTGCCTTTAATTGTCAATCGTGCTATAAAGTGGATCTTCAGCGCTATGGATGGAATAGAGCCCTAAAATATATCTCTAGTAGGAAAAACTGCATTTGATGGAGCTGCAAGAATGCAAAGAGGATTCTTAAAAAATAGATGTATTCTCTTGAAATGAGAATGCCTATGAGATGATATGCATAAACATAGTGAGATCACAGCTTGGATACACAATTGCTGCTGCTCTGCACTGTGTAGCCAGCCAGCAGGCTGTGGGCAGTCCTCACTCAGTCACTCCTCAGCTCTTCTAAGAGTATGTTAACGGTTCACATCACGTGTGTTTCCTCCACAGCTGTTTTTTGTTTTGCAGTACTGTGTCTTGTTTTGTCTGTTGCCAGGGTGCGTTGATGTCTTTCAGAGGTCAAGCGGGTATCTGCGTGACCTTGCCATATGGGGTTACATGTGTGTGAGCAGGGATTCAACTCTTTCAGATTTGGCCATTTGTTTCCTGTGCTGGTGCTACTGTACTGGAAGTGTCACGTCGTGAGACATTGAGTTGAAGTAGATTCTCTTGCCAGCCATAGAGCCCTCTGTGGAGAAAGAATAGAGGTGAAGTGACCACGTGGGCCCAGGAAATGCAACATAAAGGCATGATGACTGTGCAACAAGATAAGAAGACAGTGGGTTGCTATCTTCCGACCCGTTGTGCTGTCAAGTAAAGATAAGTATCAACAGGAAATGTCTCCCAACTCTGGCTTGATTTTCTCTTGATTTCTCATTGACGTACACCAACTGTGATGATCAAAAAACAGAGTCCGGAGTCAGGGGGGTTTGTGTAAGTTTGTAGGCATATGTCTTTGCTGTTTAACTTCCATTGAAACATATAAAGTCAGAATACAATGAAGTCTTAAGTGACACGGCATCACAATGCACATACTCCAATGTCCAGGTAAGAAAAGCAGGCTGTTCAGTCTAAAAGCTACTGTATCCCAATCATTGTTGTTTATTATGATGAGTGAGTTACAGTGCGTCACTGAAACTGAACCCACAATGAACTCCAGTTATCTGGCTATTTATCCCTGCTATGATAACAAACCCTAGCTTTTTATGTATTAGAAATTAAGATACAGTCGGCCCTCAGACCCTCGTGTGTCCTACATTCACATGGTAGATTAATGTGTTGTCGCCTATTGTCGTCAAGAACCAATATACAAGACTATCTTTACTCAATCTTGACATCATGCACATAATAACAATGAGAAGCTGTTTCCTAAACAGTTCTAGGAGTTTATTTCATCAGCGTCTACAACAGTATATATATATATATCTATGTCTGTAGGCTATATGAGACGTCTGTGGAACATTTGAAGACCTCGGAACAAAGGACTTATGGACTTAACCTCCAAAACAATGACAAGTAAATCCATGACCAATGCCTGGTAAATCAGTTCTAGGAATATGATAAGTACAGTATACCATTTTTGTAGCTGTCCCCCTTAAACCCTACTCTGCACATATTGTAGTTATACGGTTACAGCATCATCTCCCCTATGGCCATGCATAATATCATTGCACTTGCACTATGAGGAAGCCCTTTGAAATCCAATGAACTCATGAGCAAGGACAAGTGGCGCTTCAGCAATTTGCTAAAAATGTTGACCTCAGGGTACAGTATGACTAGAAAAGACGCAATGTATATTCAGGAACCAGAAGAACACATTATCACCACAGAAGGTGATAGTTACGTAACACATTGTTTGTGTCCCGAATTAAAACCTATTCCATTTACAGTGCACTACTTCTGACCAGGGCCATTTGGGACACAGGCTGTTTGAACACTTTGAACCCAGTCAGAGTGGTGGTGGTCACAACACCGGTGCTAGTTCCCACCATGTGCAACACTGCAACAACATCCGTGATATCGCTGCCAACACACAACACAAATAAGAGGAGGGAGGTGGAGAGAGACAGGGAAGGGGGGAAAGGCGGAGACGTGGGCAGAGGGGATATGTGGCTACCGCACGCACACACACACACACACACACACACACACACACAGAGACAGAGAGAGAGCGACAGAGAGAGCGACAGAGAGAGAGAGAGAGAGAGCTCTGTAGTGTTTGTCTCCCTGACTCAGAGTTATGGAGTATACTGTAGATCTTATCTCTCCCTCTTCTATAATCCTTTCTAGTTCTCGTCCTCTGCTCAGCAGCGGTCATACCGCGGGCTTGGGGAAGTGGACTTGATGTTATCCTGTCCATCTGCAGCGGATTTCCTGGGAGGCCGAGGCGAGGACCGGCGATGTGTGTGTGTGAGGCCCCTGGAGCATCGTCAGACCAGGCTCTCTGTGTGTGTGTGTGTGTGTGTGTGTGTGTGTGTGTGTGTGAGGCCCCTGGAGCATTGTCAGACCAGGCTCTCTCTCTGTGTGTGTGTGTGTGTGTGTGTATTGACAGGCATCGGTCTGTCCTTGACACTTACACCTGCAGGCAGACAATACAATATTGCAAAATAAAAGTACATAGACAAAACATAGAGGAGTTCATATGCATGTTTTCATATCAAGTATTTGTGAAACACATGCAGTACTATTATAATACTACTACTATATGAATGAAGGGAGAAACAATAAGAACACTTAAAGTAGCTATTAGATACTGTAAAATATGTGTTGTTCTCTGAAAGAGTTACAAAAACCCTCTGCAGGGATGGGAGTACAGTAGGATGCTTCTGTCAAAGGAAACAATCCATCTATAAGCACTGTTTTATCCTATGTTTTACAGAGAGGTCTCTTCATGTTACAATTAGTTACATACTCTGTAGAGTCCCTAAGTGTGTTATCCTGTGTTTTACAGAGAGGTCTCTTCATGTTACAATTAGTTACATACTCTGTAAAGCCCCTAAGTGTGTTATCCTGTGTTTTACAGAGAGGTCTCTTCATGTTACAATTAGTTACATACTCTGTAAAGTCCCTAAGTGTGTTATTCTGTGGCAGAGTGTTTTCGTGATCTGAGGAAACAGTACAATAGGTGTTTGAGCCAGGACTTGAGTAAGATATCCATATTCCTTATCTGGTAGATTTCTATCAAATCAAATCAAATCAAATTTTATTTGTCACATACACATGGTTAGCAGATGTTAATGCGAGTGTAGCGAAATGCTTGTGCTTCTAGTTCCGACAATGCAGTAATAACAAGTAATCTAACTAACAATTCCAAAACTACTGTCTTGTACACAGTGTAAGGGGATAAAGAATATGTACATAAGGATATATGAATGAGTGATGGTACAGAGCAGCATAGGCAAGATACAGTAGATGGTATCGGGTACAGTATGTACAAATGAGATGAGTATGTAAACAAAGTGGCATAGTATAGTATAAAGTGGCTAGTGATACATGTATTACATAAGGATACCGTTGATGATATAGAGTACAGTATATACGTATGCATATGAGATGAATAATGTAGGGTAAGTAACATTTATATAAGGTAGCATTGTTTAAAGTGGCTAGTGATATATTTACATCATTTCCCATCAATTCCCATTATTAAAGTGGCTGGAGTTGAGTCAGTGTCAGTGTGTTGGCAGCAGCCACTCAGTGTTAGTGGTGGCTGTTTAACAGTCTGATGGCCTTGAGATAGAAGCTGTTTTTCAGTCTCTCGGTCCCAGCTTTGATGCACCTGTACTGACCTCGCCTTCTGGATGATAGCGGGGTGAACAGGCAGTGGCTCGGGTGGTTGATGTCCTTGATGATCTTTATGGCCTTCCTGTGACATCGGGTGGTGTAGGTGTCCTGGAGGGCAGGTAGTTTGCCCCCGGTGATGCGTTGTGCAGACCTCACTACCCTCTGGAGAGCCTTACGGTTGAGGGCGGTGCAGTTGCCATACCAGGCGGTGATACAGCCCGCCAGGATGCTCTCGATTGTGCATCTGTAGAAGTTTGTGAGTGCTTTTGGTGACAAGCCGAATTTCTTCAGCCTCCTGAGGTTGAAGAGGCGCTGCTGCGCCTTCTTCACGATGCTGTCTGTGTGAGTGGACCAATTCAGTTTGTCTGTGATGTGTATGCCGAGGAACTTAAAACTTGCTACCCTCTCCACTACTGTTCCATCGATGTGGATAGGGGGGTGTTCCCTCTGCTGTTTCCTGAAGTCCACAATCATCTCCTTAGTTTTGTTGACGTTGAGTGTGAGGTTGTTTTCCTGACACCACACTCCGAGGGCCCTCACCTCCTCCCTGTAGGCCGTCTCATCGTTGTTGGTAATCAAGCCTACCACTGTTGTGTCGTCCGCAAACTTGATGATTGAGTTGGAGGCGTGCGTGGCCACGCAGTCGTGGGTGAACAGGGAGTACAGGAGAGGGCTCAGAACGCAACCTTGTGGGGCCCCAGTGTTGAGGATCAGCGGGGAGGAGATGTTGTTGCCTACCCTCACCACCTGGGGGCGGCCCGTCAGGAAGTCCAGTACCCAGTTGCACAGGGCGGGGTCGAGACCCAGGGTCTCGAGCTTGATGACGAGCTTGGAGGGTACTATGGTGTTGAATGCCGAGCTGTAGTCGATGAACAGCATTCTCACATAGGTATTCCTCTTGTCCAGATGGGTTAGGGCAGTGTGCAGTGTGGTTGAGATTGCATCGTCTGTAGACCTATTTGGGCGGTAAGCAAATTGGAGTGGGTCTAGGGTGTCAGGTAGGGTGGAGGTGATATGGTCCTTGACTAGTCTCTCAAAGCACTTCATGATGACGGATGTGAGTGCTACGGGGCGGTAGTCATTTAGCTCAGTTACCTTAGCTTTCTTGGGAACAGGAACAATGGTGGCCCTCTTGAAGCATGTGGGAACAGCAGACTGGTATAGGGATTGATTGAATATGTCCGTAAACACACCGGCCAGCTGGTCTGCGCATGCTCTGAGGGCGCGGCTGGGGATGCCATCTGGGCCTGCAGCCTTGCGAGGGTTAACACGTTTAAATGTCTTACTCACCTCGGCTGCAGTGAAGGAGAGACCGCATGTTTTCGTTGCAGGCCGTGTCAGTGGCACTGTATTGTCCTCAAAGCGGGCAAAAAAGTTATTTAGTCTGCCTGGGAGCAAGACATCCTGGTCCGTGACTGGGCTGGGTTTCTTCCTGTAGTCCGTGATTGACTGTAGACCTGCCACATGCCTCTTGTGTCTGAGCCGTTGAATTGAGATTCTACTTTGTCTCTGTACTGGCGCTTAGCTTGTTTGATAGCCTTGCGGAGGGAATAGCTGCACTATCCATGTCAGGGCATCTGGTTTGGGTATCTCTGAGCTCTCTGCTGCTGTTCTACAGTGGCCATACAGTAGATGGAGTGGCACAGAGAATACAATTAGAAAAACAGTAGACCCTTGGTCCTTACAGTAACTACTATATTCACTACATTCCAGCTGTCAGTCCCCCCACACACTTACAGTAACTACTATATTCACTACATTCCAGCTGTCAGTCCCCCCACACACTTACAGTAACTACTATATTCACTACATTCCAGCTGTCAGTCCCCCCACACACTTACAGTAACTACTATATTCACTACATTCCAGCTGTCAGTCCCCCCACACACTTACAGTAACTACTATATTCACTACATTCCAGCTGTCAGTCCCCCCACACACTTACAGTAACTACTATATTCACTACATTCCAGCTGTCAGTCCCCCCACACACTTACAGTAACTACTATATTCACTACATTTCAGCTGTCAGTCCCCCCACACACTTACAGTATTATAGGCTTACACCATGCACACCCTGCATAAACTACCTAAACACCCTGCACAAACTACCTAAACACCCTGCATAAACTACCTGCACACCCTGCATAAACTACCTGCACACCCTGCATAAACTACCTGCACACCCTGCATAAACTACCTGCACACCCTGCATAAACTACCTAAACACCCTGCATAAACTACCTGCACACCCTGCATAAACTACCTGCACACCCTGCATAAACTACCTGCACACCCTGCATAAACTACCTAAACACCCTGCACAAACTACCTGCACACCCTGCATAAACTACCTGCACACCCTGCATAAACTACCTGCACACCCTGCATAAACTACCTGCACACCCTGCATAAACTACCTAAACACCCTGAATAAACTACCTGCACACCCTGCATAAACTACCTGCACACCCTGCATAAACTACCTGCACACCCTGCATAAACTACCTAAACACCCTGCACAAACTACCTGCACACCCTGCATAAACTACCTGCACACCCTGCATAAACTACCTGCACACCCTGCATAAACGACCTAAACACCCTGCATAAACTACCTGCACACCCTGCATAAACTACCTGCACACCCTGCATAAACTACCTAAACACCCTGCACAAACTACCTGCACACCCTGCATAAACTACCTGCACACCCTGCATAAACTACCTGCACACCCTGCATAAACTACCTGCACACCCTGCATAAACTACCTGCACACCCTGCATAAACTACCTGCACACCCTGCATAAACTACCTGCACACCCTGCAAAACTACCTGCACACCCTGCATAATCTACCTGCACACCCTGCATAAACTACCTGCACACCCTGCATTAACTACCTGCACACCCTGCATAAACTACCTGCACACCCTGCATAAACTACCTGCACACCCTGCACAAACTACCTGCACACCCTGCATAAACTACCTGCACACCCTGCATAAACTACCTGCACACCCTGCATAATCTACCTGCACACCCTGCATAAACTACCTGCATACCCTGCATAAACTACCTGCACACCCTGCATAAACTACCTAAATACCCTGCATAATCTACTTGCACACCCTGCATAAACTACCTGCACACCCTGCACAAACTACCTAAATACCCTGCATAATCTACCCTAAACACCCTGCATAAACTACCTGCACACCCTGCACAAACTACCTAAACACCCTGCACAAACTACCTAAACATCCTGCATTAACTACCTGCACACCCTGCATAAACTACCTGCACACCCTGCATAAACTACCTGCACACCCTGTACAATATATGATTCTAACCCTAAACACCTGTCAGCCAATTCAAGCAATTCTACTGAAATTCAAGCAATTTTGCATATTCTCACCTGTTCTGTCTTATTTAACCTTTATTTTAAATGGTCATTTGAGCTGAGAACATTCTCTTATACAGCAACAACCTGGAGAATTGCAGGGGAGACAAGAGTCTTTGAATGGGTCAATAGGAAGCTTGGCCAGAGCCCAGTTGGAGCTTGCCCTGTCCATCCAACAGGTGCAGAGTCAGTCAGTTAGGGTATGTGTTGGCCCTTTGATGGATCGGGTATTAACCTGTCCGTCCCTGATCACCTTAGTTTACCGTACTTAAACTCTGGGATTTAGATGTGAAAAGGAGGCAGTATGTTTAGCCTAGAGAGACAAAAAGGCCAGCCTTGTGTGCCAGGCACACAGCTGTTGGAAGAGACTACATGAAGCTATAACAGCAACAGGAGACAATACTGTAATTCTTAACTAGGATAAAGTGGATTTATTTTGTCTCTGACATTCGTCATTCTGGTTGGCAATAACTATTCCATATAGAGACAAACTTTGAATGGAAGAAAACCTACTCTATCTGTCTCTGGCTGGTCCAAACCTACAATCTATGGTCCAAACAGAGAATATACATGACACGTTTTACAGCAGCCTTTTCTAGGCTGGGAGCCTTCCTTTGCCTTCACTGTACTGGCAGCCGAATGTGGCTGCCTGACACAAATGGTACCATATTCTATAAAGTGCACTACTTTTGATCAGGGCCCACAAGGCTCTGGTCAAGAGTAGTGCACTACATAGGTAATAGGGTGTCATTTGGGACACAAGCCTGAAACTGACACAGGCTGGAGATGGAGAAACACTCAGTTTGTTTAAGAAGAAAAAAAGAGACACTCAGTCACTCTCCACATACCCCTCTCCTTCCAGACTCACATTAAGCATCTCCAATCCAAAATTACATCTAGAATCGGCTTCCTATTTCGCAACAAAGTCTCCTTCACTCATGCTGCTGTCATGACGTTGCCCTCTTTGGGTACAGCAAGCCCCATCCCCCTTTCCCTGCCTCCCACTGCCACCTTCAACTAGGCTGCTGTGGTCAGAGAGAGGTCGTAAATTCCTGAGGAGAAGACCTGCCTCATGGCCACACAGTATAAGAGACAGAGTGAATTTTCATAGAGAACAAAGGAATTTCTTCCACCTCACAGAACTTGAGGTCCGAACAAATTTCATGTTCCGGAGAAAGTATAAAAGATCGGTGAAGAATCCAGCTACGAACTGGTCTGTTTGTTACAACTTGGGGAAGCTCATGGGAGACGGTGTGGCCACATTACCATAACGCTGTTTATATAATAGCGTCAGATATGAGGTTTACATCAAATTGTTGTATAAGATGAATGAGTATGATACTGTTTACATAATTTTACAATGTGATTTTGGACTGTTTAATGAAGGAAACTCCAATTCCCTTTTGAGTTGAACTAAATCAGAGGACCGCCCCTGAGCCCAGTTAGGGTCAGGCATCCTTGTCTGCAATTCCGAATAAAACCCAACTTTGAGAAATTATCACCAGAACATGTTTTTCTCCATTAGGAGGGGACGAAGGTTGCAGACCATTGCTGAATCTTTTAACCATACCACGTGGTTAAACTCTTAGACTATCGATACTGACAGAATAAGAACAAGTCTTTGATATTAATTACTACGGTAGTCTGCAGCTATGAATTCGGTATCAATGAACGCGAAGAACGACAACCGCCGAAACATCCATTCTATAACAAATTAATGAATGTCACTCTGAACTATCCCCTCTAACCAAGACAGAGAGAGAGAGAGAGAGAGAGAGAGAGAGAGAGAGAGAGAGAGAGAGAGAGAGAGAGGACGAAGCTCTCCAACAGAAACAAACTTTTCACCAGCGATCAAGACGACACACTGAGTGTAAATATATATATATTGATTGCAATTGTTCCCGAATGAGTGAGCGTTCATGTGCAAAGGACTAGCATTTCAATTGTTATAATTATCACTCTGTAGTGACTTCTCAGCTGACTCTCCCTTTTGTCCACCAAGCCGCGATGCCGGTTTAGCCCACTAGGGCACATTCCCCTGTCCTTTCTTGTAACCATATTTACCTTGTTTGTTTGTTTATGCATTTCTGTGAATAACTTAGTTAGTAATAAATAAATGATTTAAGACAATTGATGACTCATAGTCTGGGTTCGTGCAGATAAACAACAATTTACGACGTTTGGAATGAGACTAACGTGAGGTAAAGTAAATAATTAATTAATCAGAAGACTATGGATCAGATATGAAAATATCTGAAAAGTTATTTTAGGAAATTATAACTTTGTAATCTGAATATTTTCCTTGGTGCCCCGACTTCCTAGTTAATTACGGCTACATGATTACATGATCGTGTAATACTAATTACAGAGAATCTTTGATAAAAACTAAGTCTTCAATTTAATGATAGTAAAGACACGACACTGCCAAACATACCCTCGTAAAACTGACTATCCTACCGATCCTTGACTTCGGTGATGCCATTTACAAAATAGCCTCCAACACTCTACTCAGCAAACTGGATGTAGTCTATCACAGTGCCATCCGTTTTGGCACCAAAGCCCCATATACTACCCACCACTGCGACCTGTGTGCTCTCGTTGGCTGGCCCTCGCTACATATTCGTCGCCAAACCCACTGGCTCCAGGTCATCTATAAATCTTTGCTAGGTAAAGCTCCACCTTATCTCAGCTCACTGGTCACCATAGCAACACCCATCCGTAGCATGCTCTCTAGCAGGTATATTTCACTGGTCATCCCCAAAGCCAACACTTACTTTGGCCGCCTTTCCTTCCAGTTCTCTGCTGCCGATGACTGAACGAATTGCAAAAATCACTGAAGCTGGAGCCATATCTCCCTCTCTAACTTTAAGCATCGGCTGTCAGAGCAGCTTACCAATTACTGCACCTGTACACAGCCAATCTGTAAATTGCACACCCAACTACCTCATCCCCATATTGTTATTTATCTTCTTGCTCTTTTGCACCCCAGTATCTCTACTTGCACATCATCATCTGCACATCTATCACTCCAGTGTTAATGCTCAATTTGAATTATTTGGCCTCCTTAGCCTATTTATTGCCTTACCTCCCTACTCTTCTACATTCACACACACTGTACATAGACTTTTCTGTTGTGTTATTGACTGTACATGTGTTTATGTGTAACTCTGTGTTGTTGTTTTTGTAGCACTGCTTTGCTTTATCTTGGCCAGGTCGCAGTTGTAAATGATAACTTGTTCGCAACTGGCCTACCTGGTTAAATAAAGGTGAAATAAATAAAAACATCCCACAGCCCACAGAAGAGATTGGTAAAACAGCCTTAGTTGAGAGGAGAGGTATTACCCTAGTAGAGGTTTTACATTGGAGGTATTACCATACCCAGCCAGCAGCCTCTAATTAGGACCGTCTCACTGCATGGCAGCCATTGTCCCTGTGTTTGGCATCTCAGTAAGACAGACAATAGCTGGCTGGAGGGCCCGTCAAGCTAACGATGGTGGCAGCCAAAGGTAATTGGATAGACTTTATCCTCCTTCGGACAGATCTTAGAGAATGGTAATCAATGCTATACTTTTCTTTCATAAACTATTAGATTTTCTTCTGCGGTTAGGTTTAAATCCCATTCATTTAAATCCCCTTCTTTTCTGAGGGACAATTCTGCAGAATTTTTTTTGGGGGTCCATAGTCAACTAAGAGACTTACACAGAAGGAAGAGAGTAAAAAACAAACTACACAGAGCTAACTAATGCCCCTGACTGTGGGAAAAGAAGAGCAATTAATAAGGTATCAACGGTATCAACATCATAGCTATCCAGCATAATGTGAAGAAATAGGCCAAAACATTAATTTACAATTGAAAGAAAACTCTCTATTATATATATATAAATTGTGGTAATCTGGACACTAGTAAAAATGAAATTGAAATAGTTAACTAAAATGCATGTTGGTAAATAGATGCCAGTGAAAAGATGTTGTGCCAGTTTGGCTGCGTCTACACAGCCAGCCCAATTCAGATAACTTTTTCTACCAATCCCCTTTGGGCTCCTGAGTGGCGTAGCGGTCTAAGGCATTGCATCTCAGTGCTGGAGGCGTCACTACAGACTCTGGTTCTTTCCTGGGCTGTATCACAACCGGCCGTTATCGGGAGTCCCATAGGCGGTCGCACAATTGGCCCAGCGTCGTCCGGATTAGGGGAGGGTTTGGCCAGGTTAGGCCGTCATTGTAAAATAAGAATTTGTTCTTAACTGACTTGCCTAGTTAAATAAATACATGTGCTGATCTGATTGCTCAAAAAAACAATTAGTGAAAAAATATTAGCTGGGCTGATACATACTATCTCCACCATGGGGTTAAAATGTTGTATTTGTCTCTGTTTACAATGAATGTTGTAAGAATCAAGTAACAAAAGCTAAAAGCAAGCATTTTGTAGATGTACACTGCACCACCTCTGCTGACATGAATCTAAATTATAGCCACAATCATCCCGTGGCCATCATACAATAAGAAATGTAATCATCCCCAGTTTACAATTGGCTTGTTCAACTCCTATCCTCTTCCCTTGGAGAGAGGGATGATGCTGGTCAAGTGGATGACTGCTGTCACCTGGTGGTGGGTTGCAGAACAGAACATGCAGATAAACCAATTAACAAAAATATGAACCCAACATGTAAAGTGTTGGTCCCATGTTTAATGGGTTGAAATACAAAAATCCCAGGAATGTTCCATAGGGGCAGCAGGGTAGCCTAGTGGTTAGAGCATTGGACTAGTAACCAGAAGGTTGCAAGTTCAAACCCCCAAGCTGACAAGGTACAAATCTGTTGTTCTGCCCCTGAACAGGCAGTTAACCCACTGTTCCTAGGCCATCATTGAAAATAAGAATTTGTTCTTAACTGACTTGCCTAGTTAAATAAAAGTTACAAAAATAAATATGCACAAAAAGTGTATTTTTCTCAAATTTTGTGCACAAATTTGTTTACATGCCTGTTATTGAGCTTTTTTTTTCCTTTGCCAAGATAATCCATCCACCTGACAGATGTGGCATATCAATAAACTGATTAAAGAGCATGATGATTACACAGGTGCACCTTGTGCTGGGGACAATAAAAGGCCACTTTAAAATGTGTAGTTTTGAGGGAGAGTTCAATTGGCATGCTGACTGCAGAAATGTCCATCAGAGCTGTTGTCAGATAATTGAATGTTACAGTTTTTTTCGACTGCTAAACGACAGTGGGCACAACTGGAGTCACATGTGCAAAACTCTAACTACAGTCTGCACTACCAACAGTCACCTGAGCTAAACAGTTCACATCACCTGCAAAACTCATTCCAAGCAACACAACTCTTAACACATGGCTCAAAACACGCTCAGTGCAGCCAAACACTATGCACAACCCTCACTGAGATAACACACACTGTCACTCAGAACACACTGAGAGTAAAAACACTAGCATCAAACACCAATACAGAAAATACAAACTTTTCATCTTTACAGTTTGAACAATTTCAGTGACTTCATACAAAGTAATATTTTTTTCAAAGAAAAGAGTGACATTCTTTCACATGATTTATAATTGTTTTTAGAACATAAAAATTCTTTAAGGTAAATGAAAATTAGCAGTTTGCTTCAATAGTCTGTAGTAATTTACGGAATTACAGTAATGAGAAAAAAAAGGTAGAAACTAAAAGTACATACTGTAATTCGAACAAATAATTGAGGGGCTAATCCTGCCTCTCTCTAGCATCAGGCCACAGGTTTTCTTCAACATCACATCTAATGTTTTCTCTTGCCATGCACCTGGGGAAGAACCTTCTGGAGTGCCTTATCCATCCCTGGTAGTCCTCTGGACTCGTGTCCTCACATCCGGCACGCATGGCTTCCAAAAGAGACATTTGGTCATGTGGGTGGTGACCAAACACTTTCCACCTCCAGGCAGAGAAAAGCTCCTCTATTGGGTTGAGGAAGGGTGAATATGCAGGCAGGTACAAAACCATAAATCTGTGATGTGCTGCAAACCAATCTGTGACAGCTGCAGAGTGGTGAAAAGCAACGTTATCGCAAACTATGACAAAAACTTGGGGGTTTCTTACTGGCTCCCCCTGTTCTGCTGGCACTAGCTGAGCATAGAGCTGTTCTAGGAAAGCTATAAGCCTTTCTGTGTTGTATGGGCCAATGAGTGGTGTGTTGAGAAGCAAACCATAATTGGCCATTGCAGCACACATGGTGATATTTCCCCCCCTTTGGCCTGGAACCTCCACAGTGGCCCTTTGACCTATAACATTCCTTCCTCTGCGCCGTGTTTTGGCAAGGTTAAATCCAGCTTCATCGATAAATACAATTGAATGTGGTCTTTCCAGTGCTTCCACCTCCATTACTCTCTGAAAAACAGTAAGTGCACAGTTTTACTGTAGAAATGCTAGTGTTTTTTTTTTTACAGTAAATATTTTGTATAGCTGTGTACGTAACCTCAGACGTCTTACCTGGACATATTGGTATCTTTGCTCTTTTACCCGTTCACTGTTTCTCTCGAATGGTACAGTGTATATCTGTTTCATTGTAACTTGGTGATTCTTTAGGACTCGAGCAATAGTTGTTGTGCTGACAGAATTAACATTTTCAAATATATCATTATCAGCCAGCACTCTATCTTGAATCTCCCGCAGTTTTATTGCATTGTTGACAACAACCATGTCAACAATAGCATTTTCCTGTGCATCTGAAAATATTTTTCCTCTTCCACCTGTTGGGGGCAGCCTTTGGGTCCTGTTGTAAAAATATAATTTTACAGTCAAACTTACTGTAATATATATCTGTGTAAATATTCTATAATTGCAATACAAAATAGATTCCTGTAATGTTTTCATTTACTGTAAGGATGTAACTCTCACCTGTTTGCATGATGGAAAATTCGCATTACAGATGCCACTGTGGATCTTTTCAGATTGGGTTGCACCCTCAACCCTGCCTCTCTCAATGAGAGACCATGGTTCACGACATGGTCTATAAGTGTAGCCCTTATTTCATCTGAATTAACAGCACTTTGTCTTTTTTGTCTTCCTCCACGCATCCGCCCTCTCCCTGCCACCCTTCTCCCTCCACGAACCCATCTTCCTTGTTCCATTTCCAAAATGAGTCTTTCTGAGCTCTACCTATATATACTGTAATATGTGTGTGTGTTCACTAACAAGTTTAAAACAAGACACCTGCTTAGCCTATCAGCTGAAATTGCAATCAGCAGTGTTTGAAAGGTACAAGGCTGAAATCTATTCCGTTTTGAATGTGTGGTTCACAGTTTTGACAGCAGTGTGTTAGCATTTGAACAAAGTGCTGTAAATCCACAGTGTTGTGCAGGTTGTGGTTAAAGTCACGGGATAAGTGTGTAGAGTTTTGAAAACTGTGTTCAAGCAATGAAAAACGAACTAGAGTTTGGTCCACATGAACTGCTGCTGTGCAGACTGTAGTTAGAGTTTTGCACGTGACTCCAGTTGTGTCCACTGTCATTTAGCAATCGAAAAAAACTGTAATTTCGCTACCAAAGGCTGCCTCCAATGTCGTTTTAGATAATTTGGTAGTATGTCCAACTGGCCTCACTGCAGACCTGTAACGTGTAACCAGACGTGTAACCACGCCAGCCCAGGACCTTTAATCCTGGCTTCTTCGCCTGTGGGATCGTCTTGAGGGGGACAGGGGATGCTTTGGAGTATTTCTGTTTGAAATAGAGCCCTTTTGCGGGGAAAAACACTGGCTCCCCAGTGTGTGGGCCTATGTCCTCACAGGCCCACCCATGGCTGCACCCCTACTCAGTCATGTGGAATCCACAGATTAGGGCCTAATGAATTTATTTCAATTGACTGATTTCCTTATATGAACTGTAACTCAGTAAAATGTTTAAAATTGTTGCATGTTGTGTTTATATTTTTGTTTAGTATATATGTGCCATCCAGCAGACACTTTTTATACAAAGGGATTTACAGTAAAGTGAGTGCACACATGTATAGTATGTGTATGTGATCCCTACAGGAATTGAACCCCCCACCTTGGAGTTTCTCATGCCAAGCTCGAATCAACTGAGTCAAACAACCATATATTTACATACACACAAGTAAGTACACTAACAGGGAGAATACACATAATTAGAACAAGAAAGTTGAAAGCAAAAAGACTAATTACAGAAGTTTAAAAGCTATAAAATACAAGTCATCGAAGAGTTAAAATTGTACTGGATTTTACAGAAACAGAAAGTTTGCTGTGTTCACAAAAAATTAACATAATTGCAACAACGCGCTCTGCTAAATAAATAACAATGCACACTAGTTAACTTGAAACCATACAACAGTGTATTCCAGGGGGTATGTATTACTAGGCAGACTTGCCTTTTTGCTCACAAATTGCCTTATTTTTCAGTAGATGCTTGGGCTTTAGTTTGGCTAAAGCCATAAGGTTCCACTGCTGCCTCAGCAACATCACTCTTCAATGGAAATGCAAATAGAAACAGATGCAGAGCAAAACCTTTAGCTAATTATACAGCAGCACTACTTACAGTGTGTGTCCCTGAGCAGTGGAAAAACTGTAAAGCACAGCATGTATCCTTATAGCTTGTATTATTGCTCCTTTGCTGGGTTGCCAGATTGGGTTGATATCATTAGAAAAATGTATTAATGACAATTTTCTGCAATCCAGTCATACATTAAAGACTTTCAACTCATACAAAAGCAACGTTTGGCAGCCTTTCCAGTTATCTTCAAGGAAACTCTGTGGAAAACAGAACAGGTAGACACATTAAAGAGTACAGGATACAGTCATCTCAGAAGGGTATCCAGGTCATTTAAATACATTATGGGCTGGCACTAGGTAGTTTTCATCTGAAGAGGCAAAACTATGACAAAACAATGGGATGCCTTAAATCAAAATCAGCAGGGGTATCTACAAAAAAGTTCAACATTGCTATGAGTAAAATCCTAAAAGCGTTAGGATTAAGTGGATATTGTTCAACCTTCCTATGACCACATTACTGCCATAAACAAGGATCTGAAAAAATATGGATATTGTTCAACCTTCCTATGACCACATTACTGCCATAAACAAGGATCTGAAAAAATATACTTGGAGGTCTGATTCCACCCCATCTGTACAGAAACACAAACAATAGCTCTTACAAACCTCACTTACAAATCTTTTTTAAGGCACTAAAAAATCATAGAAAGAATTTAAGCAAAAAATATGATTCACTTTTGCAGAATAGCAACATTAATTTAAACATACATCATCTTATTTCCTATGAGGTCAAAATGAGGTTCCAGTTCTCTAAAATCAGTGCAATAGAAAATATCCTGTTGTGGTTCATCAGACTCAGTAGTTCGTCTCTCTGTGTATTCAACTGAGAGCTCAAAAAGAGTTCAGTCTCTGTACATGATCTAGATCGACAACATTGCAGTCGGCAACTGCAGACTTACTGATCAACAAATCACCTTGGATCTTAAATAACTGTATTATTAACAGTAGATCAGTCAGTTTGCTCAGTCCGTGATCAGCTACTGAACAAAATGTATGGTAATGCTCTCAAACACAATGACAGTCTCTGCCTCAGACTTAGTCGTCCTTCTTGTCAGAGATGCTCTCTTCCTGGTTGTCCTCAGAGGAGACATGATTGGTGGAAGAGAGTTCTGACTCCACCCCCTGGAGGGCCTGGTACCGCTGGAGCTCCAGATAGGTGGTGAACAGCTTGGCATACTCTGGGTGGTTCAGGGCAAACGCCTGGAACTCGGCTGGAGAGGGAAATGGAGAGACAGAGGGTCAAATCAAAACTTACAGTAGTATATCTGGTATATTATCAATGCTCACAATACCTGGAATTCAGTTTCAGAGAGGATCAAATCAGAACTATATTCAAATTGTCAGTGACTAAAAATGCTACATCTGCCACGCTGATCCTCAACACTGGAGCTCCTCAGGGGTGTGTGCTCAGCCCCTCCTGTACTCCCTGTTCACCCACGACTGCATGGCCAGGCACGACTCCAACACCATCATTAAGTTTGCTGACGACCCACAGTGGTAGGCCTGATCACCGACAACGACGAGACAGCCTATAGGGAGGAGGTCAGAGACCTGGCAGGGTGGTGCCAGAATAACAACCTATCCATCAACGTAACCAAGACTAAGGAGATGATTGTGGACTACAGGAAAAGGAGCACCGAGCACGTCCCCATTCTCATCGACGGGGCTGTAGTGGAGCAGGTTGAGAGCTTCAAATTCCTTGGTGTCCACATCAACAACAAACTAGATTGGTCCAAACACACCAAGACAGTCGTGAAGAGGGCACGACAAAGCCTATTCCCACTCAGGAAACTAAAAAGATTTGGCATGGGTCCTGAGATCCTCAAAAGGTTCTACAGCTGCAACATCGAGAGCATCCTGACCGGTTGCATCACTGCCTGGTACGGCAATTGCTCATCCTCCGACCTCAAGGCACTTCAGAGGGTAGTGCGTAAGGCCCAGTACATCACTGGGACAAAGCTGCCTGCCATCCAGGACCTCTACACCAGGCGGTGTCAGAGGAAGGCCCTAAAAATTGTCAAAGACCCCAGCCACCCCAGTCATAGACTGTTCTCTCTACTACCTACCGCAAGCGGTACCGGAGTGCCAAGTCTAGGACAAAAAGGCTTCTCAACAGTTTTTACCCCCAAGCCATAAGACTCCTGAACAGGTAACCAAATGGTTACCCGGACTATTTGCATTGTGTGCCTCCCACCCCCAACCCCTCTTTTACGCTGCTGATACTCTCTGTTTATCTTATATGCATAGTCACTTTAACTATACATTCATGTACATACTACCTAAATTGGCCCGACTAACCAGTGCTCCCGCACATTGGCTAACCGGGCTATCTGCATTGTGTCTCTCCACCCGCCAACCCCTCTTTTTACACTTCTGCTACTCTCTGTATATCATCATATCATATCATATATGCATAATCACTTTAACCATACCTACATGTACATACTACCTCAATCAGCCTGACTAACAGGTGTCTGTATATAGCCTTGCTACTCTTTTTTCTAATGTCTTTTTACTGTTGTTTTATTTCTTTACTTACCTACACACACACACACACAATCTTTTTTTTCCTCGCACCATTGGTTAGAGTCTGTAAGTAAGCATTTCACTGTAAGGTTTACACCTGTTCTATTCGGCGCACGTGACAAATAAACTTTGATTTGATTTGTTCCATCATAAAAATTCAACTAAAATTCCACAAAGTTGTTGTTTAAAATGGGCTACTTTTGGTGAAAGTAATGTTAATTTCCTATGGGAATTAAAAACAAAGGATTAAAAAAATTATACAAATATTAATATCCCACTTTCAAATCCATATAGTATTTCTCTTTCTATATTTCTAGAATGGAGAGATCCAAGGCTCAACCTGGTCTTTTCTATGGTGTTCCGTCAAGGCAAGCAGTCAGCTGCCTTTAGTTCATGCTGGAGTCCTCCACTTCAGATAACCTTTGACCTTCACAAGGGTCTACTTACAGAAAGTGATGAATTCAGAGCTGTCTGTATCTATCTCCTTAAAGAGTTTGGAGACGTTGAGGTCACACACGCCTAGAGCAGAGCGAAGCATGGAGGAGAACTCTTCATGAGTGATTCTTTGGTCCTCGTCAGTGTCAAACAGCTGAGAGGAGAGGGAGACAATTAGTTAAGTAATGACAACACATAGGATTGCTAATTGAAATCGAGATTGCTTTTATGACCATGTGGCTTTCAAACCTACTTCATGTTCCCCTTAGACAACCACACACACGTATTTAACTTTATCATAGCCACTGAGTGCTTGTCTATTGCTTCCAAACCATGGGTAGACCTCACAGACACAGTCTGCGTCAGCTACATATCTAGGCCCCAATGTCATGTGTTGGACAGTTAAATGTGACACAGTAACATTCGCAACAAGCAGGGTTTTTATTGGCCAAACCTGGAAAGCTGTGCGGAGGACCTCTTCGGTGTTAGCTGGCCGACATAAGATGGTTACACCGATGACATACTCTCTGAAGTCAATGGTGCCATCTCCATCCTAGAGAGACAGAGTGACAGCTACGTATCAGTTAACAAAGCCAGACTACACATTGCATTCAGTGGACGACAATACTCTACAAATACAGTATGTTTTTCCAAGATGAACAATGGTTCCTTTATTTCTTCAGACAGTTTGTTTACCCTCTCTATGAACAAAGCAGTGGGGGACAGCATACTAAATCCTCAGTTACTTAGCCCATCCAGTCACAGGTTGGAGAGAACAGACAGAATGGCTGTGGTCTGATTCTCTACGCTTCGAAAGAATAGTGTAGTCATACACTTCCCTTTGTGGATTTCAAAGGAATGTTGCAAGAAATATGGTGCAGACTTCCTCCAGCCAAGCTTGCACCAGTCCAACACAACCTAGAAAAGCCTAGAAGAGAGATTGAACCGAACTAGATGTGACTGGCTCTCACCCTGTCAAATAGAGCAAACAGCTCCTGCAGGGCGGGGCTGATGGGAAGCTTGAGGAAGCTGGCGAACTCCTGGATGTTGATGCGGCCTCCTTTACAGGAGCAGGCCACAGCTGCAAAGCCCTCTAGCTCCTTCTTCACGTTGTCCCACTTCAGGCTGAGGGGGACCGGGGAGGAAAGGAGGAGGGCAGGACACAAGGACTTACTCAGGGGCGGAAGAGAGTGTAGGTCTGTGTGTGTGTCCAACTATTACCAATCGCCGATGTAGCAGTTGGCCAAATAAAGCAGTATTGTGTAAGGCAGTGTTACTTCAGTGTGGAGCTTGCCAGTGGGTGACACAACAGTACATAACAGTACATAGTGTGTTGCCACAGTGGCAATAGCACAGTATTAGAGCGGTAGAGGAGCCAGTCTTACTCAAGTTTTTGGCTGATCTTAGTGAACTCCACTAGACCAGCCTCCATTGGCAGGGTGAGCTCCCCAGCCGAGATCATCAGTCTACAGTCCTCATATGTGTGGTCCGTCACTGGCACACCCAGGGCCCTGCACACACATATGGATAGAATTGAAGAGATGGGTAAGAATATACATAAGGAAGATATTATTAAATGCTGTAATACCATTCCCACACACACTTACTGGGCCATAACATTTCGTACTGTCCTGGCGAACAGCACAGGTCTTTTCTTTTCCTCCTCAGTAGGGGTAACTGGAGGAAGAAACTGGAGGAGAGGGCAAAGGTCAAAACAGGGACTAACCAGGAAGTACAGGCTAACTAGAGGGCTACCTAGATAAGGTCTTCATAACACATTCATAAGCCATACATAACACATAGGTACTGCTAATGAACGTGTTATGAAGTCATTATCTCTTGGCTTTCTAAGTAAGTATTCCTGTGTAGTGTGTTAATACTAACCTCTATCTCTACATTGGTGTAGAGCTGAGACAGAGTGAGAAGCAGCAGGGTTCTCCTAAAACAACATCACCACAAATCATCATCACCTCTATTCAAAGGGCATAACGGTAATCCCATACAACAAGATTGAAATGTAAGCCCACTAAACTGAAAAACAATTCATCGCTCAACAGTGAAAATCTCTATTCCCAGAGTTTGAGGACTAACTATGACCCATGAGGAGAACATAGTTGCAATATGAGACACTGTACAGAAAACAACAGGGGACATGTAGCGTTGAAGCGTTGAGGCAACACTGATGATTGTAATCCACTGAGTGCACTGCAGACTTACGAGCTGAAGCCTTGCCAAGTCCAAGTCACAGTGTCCAGTCTGTTGGGATATCTCATGACCACAGGCTGCACCGGGACCCCAGGGACGAAGGCACCTGACGGGGAGAGAGGGACAGAGTGAGACCCTACTGACCTCCAGCACTGACTACTATTCTAACTTAATGAGCACACACACACACACACACACAACCTATATGTGCAAACACAGGAGCACAGACAGCCTACTAATTGGACAGAGTGCAGCCGATGACAACTCATTTTCCCACAGTACACGTCCTACCAATAACAAGACCTGAAGCTGGATTCATCTAACCCTGATCAATATACCAATCAGTACTGTAAGGAAGCCACTAGTATTAGGTATGTTGGTTTGGATATTGGCACTGTAGTAGAACAAAGTAATTCAGTTAGATGCAAATGTCTATGCAAAAACTGTAACATGCCATAGAGTGTAATTGATGGTCTTATATGCTGTTATTTGCATTGATTATTAGATGCATTCTCAGGTTTACAGCTTTAGGATTGAACCATAACAATTGCTACTGTATAATTCACTCAGATCCTAATAGCCTAGTTCTTGGTATTGAGTGAAGATGATCAGTCAGTCATTTCCTTCTGAAGTTCATTATCTCATTGTGCAATCTATTCCATTTCGCTATGGCTACTGTTTCAGGAAGTAATGGATTCACTCAGGCCCCTTCACTCTGGAGAAGCCCATTGTGTGTGCATCAGGTGACTGACCACACAATGAGGCAGATAGCATGTAGCATACTGGGAGTAAATGAAGAGGTGTTGTGTCAAAATAATTGTAACAGTGTTACTTCCGTCCCGCTCCTCACCCCAGCCTGGGCTTGAACCAGGAACCCTCTGCACACGTCGACAACAGTCACCCTCGAGGCATCATTACCCATCGCTCCACAAAAGCCACAGCCCTTGCAGAGCAATGGAAACAACTACTTTAAGGTCTCAGAGTGGGTGAAGTCAGTGATTGAAACTCTACTGGCGTGCACAGCTAACTAGCTAGTCATTTCACACCGGTTACACAAGCACCCCAGAAAGAAGCTAAATGAACACCATTCTGCAACCGTATGATGGCCCTATCTCTGCCATTAGTTTACGAGTGAATTTGCATTAAGTAACTGACACCACTAGTGTGGATGGTACTGTGTGTCTCTCCCTGCACACTGTCTGTCTCCACTATAAACAAATGACACCACTAGTGTGGATGGTACTGTGTGTCTCTCCCAGCACACTGTCTGTCTCCACTATAAACAAATGACAACCACTAGTGTGGATGGTACTGTGTGTCTCTCCCTGCACACTGTCTGTCTCCACTATAAACAAATGACAACCACTAGTGTGGATGGTACTGTGTGTCTCTCCCAGCACACTGTCTGTCTCCACTATAAACAAATGACACCACTAGTGTGGATGGTACTGTGTGTCTCTCCCAGCACACTGTCTGTCTCCACTATAAACAAATGACAACCACTAGTGTGGATGGTACTGTGTGTCTCTCCCTGCACACTGTCTGTCTCCACTATAAACAAATGACAACACTAGTGTGGATGGTACTGTGTGTCTCTCCCTGCACACTGTCTGTCTCCACTATAAACAAATGACAACACTAGTGTGGATGGTACTGTGTGTCTCTCCCTGCACACTGTCTGTCTCCACTATAAACAAATGACAACACTAGTGTGGATGGTACTGTGTGTCTCTCCCTGCACACTGTCTGTCTCCACTATAAACAAATGACACCACTAGTGTGGATGGTACTGTGTGTCTCTCCCTGCACACTGTCTGTCTCCACTATAAACAAATGACAACCACTATTGTGGATGGTACTGTGTGTCTCTCCCTGCACACTGTCTGTCTCCACTATAAACAAATGACAACCACTAGTGTGGATGGTACTGTGTGTCTCTCCCTGCACACTGTCTGTCTCCACTATAAACAAATGACACCACTAGTGTGGATGGTACTGTGTGTCTCTCCCTGCACACTGTCTGTCTCCACTATAAACAAATGACAACCACTAGTGTGGATGGTACTGTGTGTCTCTCCCTGCACACTGTCTGTCTCCACTATAAACAAATGACACCACTAGTGTGGATGGTACTGTGTGTCTCTCCCTGCACACTGTCTGTCTCCACTATAAACAAATGACAACCACTAGTGTGGATGGTACTGTGTGTCTCTCCCTGAACACTGTCTGTCTCCACTATAAACAAATGACAACACTAGTGTGGATGGTACTGTGTGTCTCTCCCTGCACACTGTCTGTCTCCACTATAAACAAATGACACCACTAGTGTGGATGGTACTGTGTGTCTCTCCCTGCACACTGTCTGTCTCCACTATAAACAAATGACAACCACTAGTGTGGATGGTACTGTGTGTCTCTCCCTGCACACTGTCTGTCTCCACTATAAACAAATGACAACCACTAGTGTGGATGGTACTGTGTGTCTCTCCCTGCACACTGTCTGTCTCCACTATAAACAAATGACACCACTAGTGTGGATGGTACTGTGTGTCTCTCCCAGCACACTGTCTGTCTCCACTATAAACAAATGACAACCACTAGTGTGGATGGTACTGTGTGTCTCTCCCTGCACACTGTCTGTCTCCACTATAAACAAATGACAACACTAGTGTGGATGGTACTGTGTGTCTCTCCCTGCACACTGTCTGTCTCCACTATAAACAAATGACACCACTAGTGTGGATGGTACTGTGTGTCTCTCCCTGCACACTGTCTGTCTCCACTATAAACAAATGACACCACTAGTGTGGATGGTACTGTGTCTCTCCCTGCACACTGTCTGTCTCCACTATAAACAAATGACACCACTAGTGTGGATGGTACTGTGTGTCTCTCCCTGCACACTGTCTGTCTCCACTATAAACAAATGACAACCACTAGTGTGGATGGTACTGTGTGTCTCTCCCTGCACACTGTCTGTCTTCACTATAAACAAATGACACCACTAGTGTGGATGGTACTGTGTCTCTCCCTGCACACTGTCTGTCTCCACTATAAACAAATGACACCACTAGTGTGGATGGTACTGTGTGTCTCTCCCTGCACACTGTCTGTCTCCACTATAAACAAATGACAACCACTAGTGTGGATGGTACTGTGTGTCTCTCCCTGCACACTGTCTGTCTCCACTATAAACAAATGACACCACTAGTGTGGATGGTACTGTGTGTCTCTCCCTGCACACTGTCTGTCTCCACTATAAACAAATGACAACCACTAGTGTGGATGGTACTGTGTGTCTCTCCCTGCACACTGTCTGTCTCCACTATAAACAAATGACAACCACTAGTGTGGATGGTACTGTGTGTCTCTCCCTGCACACTGTCTGTCTCCACTATAAACAAATGACAACCACTAGTGTGGATGGTACTGTGTGTCTCTCCCTGCACACTGTCTGTCTCCACTATAAACGAATGACACCACTAGTGTGGATGGTACTGTGTGTCTCTCCCTGCACACTGTCTGTCTCCACTATAAACAAATGACAACACTAGTGTGGATGGTACTGTGTGTCTCTCCCAGCACACTGTCTGTCTCCACTATAAACAAATGACACCACTAGTGTGGATGGTACTGTGTGTCTCTCCCTGCACACTGTCTGTCTCCACTATAAACAAATGACAACCACTAGTGTGGATGGTACTGTGTGTCTCTCCCAGCACACTGTCTGTCTCCACTATAAACAAATGACACCACTAGTGTGGATGGTACTGTGTGTCTCTCCCAGCACACTGTCTGTCTCCACTATAAACAAATGACAACCAGCCTGTTAAGTGGGAATACAACATGGACATTGTAGGGTCCCACATGATTTTCAAACCCTATCAACAGTACACTGTTTGGTATAATATTGATACCTTTGATCCATACAAAGGTGTTTCTACTCCTATTTAAAAACAAACATGGTAGTGAAGTTCAACCTACCTTGTTTGAAAGTGATGAGACATGAGCGATTTGTACAAGTCCCCTCAGGGAAGACCAGGATCTGGAACATAAATAACTAAATGTTTCTTTTCAGTTGTACAACTGAAATGTGTCTTCTGCATTTAACCTAACCCCTCTGAATCAGAGAGGTGCAGGGGGCTGCCTTTATTGGCATCCACATCATCGGTGCCCAAGGAACAGTGGGTTAAACTGCCTTGCTCAGTGGCAGAACGACAGATTTTTACCTTGTCAGCTCGGGGATTCGCTCCAGCAACCTTTCGGTTACTAGTCCAATGCTCTAACCACTTGGCTACCACCACTGACAATGTAGATGGATCTATTCCAGTGTTTCATTCTATGCTGAATGAAGTAGACTTTCTGTCACAAAGAAGAAGCAACAGCAATTGTGTTTGAAGGAGAGGAAGTTTAAGGCAAATTCTTGGTGTGAAAAGGCGTGATGTTTCATTCCCAAGCTCCTTGTCAGACTACAAGCTAGACAAGACATGATAAATTATGATAAAAAAAAAAATACTGGCTGTGTGTTTGTGGATGTGTTTAACTATACTTGTGGGGAACAGAAGTCCCCACATGAATAGTAAATTAAGAAAATAAATTGACCAACTAGGGACATTTTGTTAGTCCCCACAAGATCAAATGGTATTTATGGGGGGTTTGGGGTTAAGGTCAGAATTAGTGTTAGGGTTAGAATTAGGTTGAGGGTTAGGGAAAATAGGATTTTGAATGGGACTGAATTGTGTGTCCCCACAAGGTTAGTTATTCAAAACTGTGTGTGTGTGTGTGTGTGTGTGTGTGTATGCCTGCGACAGACCTGTGGCCAACGGCCTCCAGACTTGGCTCTGCTGTCTATCTCCATAATGGTATTCTTACGGGAGTCTGGGTCCTGTCTGGAGACCAGCACCGGCTGGAGACACCGCACAAACCCTGGATGGAGAAAGGAAAGACACATCAGATAAACTCACACACTAGTGCTGAGCAATTAGAGTTTTTTAGTGTTTCGATTACGATTATTTTTTTAAAGATTAAATGCACTATGCATTATGTGGGTTGAATGCTGTTAAAACAATGAATAAAAGTCCCATGATGGTAGTGACTGTCCATTACTGCTTATCACTTATTAACCATCATTTATTCACATTACCTTTCTTTAATAAAATATTTCAGTTGCTGTGTATATTACATTTGTTTCATTTGATGGATTCATTATTTTACTCCAAGTCATCATCATCTCTATAGAGCTGCAACCTATGCTGTCTGACAAAATCACTATTTTGTAGTTCCTCAAAGTAAATAAGACATACTTTATGACTGCTGAATACCAACTATCAATCACTAAGATCATGTATTTTTAGTTAGAGATGCCTCACGAAGCTACATCTGCTCTCTATATCACCTCACGATCTCGCATTCTTCTGTCTTCCATTGCAGGCGTAAAAGAAACACAGACCGGACAAGCAGATGCGCAATAGATTATGGTCATTGTAGTTAATTACCACGTTTTATGCACTAAACTACGCATAATATTGGCCTGTTGGAAACTACAACCCCCTACTACATCACACACTTCAGGCTGGATCTGATTTATCCCCAGAGAATGTACGAGAATGTACGCATTGAGCTCACAGGGAAAAAAAACTAACTAAATGGAAATTAAATAATTGAATTGAATAATTGAATAAGTGGTCAATTAGTTGTTAAAAATGTCAGTTAATCGCTCAGCACTAACGCACACCATTACAGGCTGGAGGCACCGCACAAACCCTGGAGAGGAAACACACACATCAGATAAACACTAACGGATATTAAATCTGCAAACAGAATCAGCATAAATACCCACACTTACCATTGACAGACCCACACACACTGATCGCTGACTCACAAACACACACTCAAAAAAAAAAAAAAACCTAACCCTCTACTAAAAAACCCCAGAAAGAAACAACACTCACTGCCGAATATAGGAGTGGCGAGGTTCTCAGTGCGGGACACAGTGGAGGGCAGGCCTGCTACGATGCACACAATGCCATCAAAGAAGGTGGAGTGTGGGGCCACAGCCAGAATGGGGGCCTCTGCACTGCTCATCTGCTGGCCCTTCACCACCACCCTGAAGCCCATGAAGAAGTAGTAGGACCTCCCCAGGAACGCCATCACACGCCGACACATGAACCTGGGGAACCAGAGAGTCAAACATCAACAAAGATTTAGCATGAAACTATACAGATTAAACTAACAGTTGTACACTGTCAGGAATATTCACCTAGAGACACTGAACATGGATACATATAGCCTACATCTGAATGGACCAATATTACAGTCAACATAGATCTGTGTGTTGTCAGGGCCTCAACTTAGCCTTTTGATGGTCAGTAGTACTGTACTAAGTTGGTGCTCCATGTTCATCAGCTAGTTAGTGTTATCAACTATCAAATAAAACAGACCTGAACGCGAGCGATAAACAACCAGCAGCTGCATGTAGCTGTGGTCATATCAACACATACAATCAAAGAGAGAGGGAAGTGGGCTGCTTTTGAGTCACAGAAGAACACATTTGGTTTATTTATCATATGTTGCATCAGGCCTCATGCAACATATCTCTATGACCCCCTCCGTTCTGAGGAAATAAAGAAGAAGAGGTAGATAGTGTTTCGTTCGATACAGACAAGATCTAATGAAGACTGCTTCAGCTACACTCGAAATGGACAGTTTTATCTCCATCTCTGCATTCAAAGACTCAATCATTTACTGAGACTTGTGGCTGCTTTGCATCATGTATTGCTGTCTCCACCTTTTTGCCCTTTGTGCTGTTTTCTTTGCCTAATAATGTTTGTACCACATTTGTGCTGCTACCAGGTCGTGTTGCTGCCATGTTGTGTCGCTATCAGGTTGTTGTTATGTTGTGTTACTACTAGAGGTCGACCGATTATGATTTTTCAACACCGATACCGATTATTGGAGAACCAAAAAAAGCCGATACCGATTAATCAGCCAATTGTTTTAATTTATTTGTAATATTAACAATTACAACAATACTGAATGAACACTTATTTTAACATAAGAAGTTTTAGGTTGTAGTTATTATAGGAATTATCAGACTCTCTCTATACCATTTGCATTTCATATACCTTTGATGTTAGATGTTCTTATAGGCACTTTAGTATTGCCAGTGTAACAGTGTAGCTTCCATCCCTCTCCTCGCCCCTACCTGGGCTCGAACCAGGAACACATCGACAACAGCCACCCTCGAAGCATTGTTACCCATCGCTCCACAAATGCCACGGCCCTTGCGGAGCAAGGGGAACAACTACTCCAAGTCTCAGAGCGCGTGACGTCACCAGCCTAATCTCAGGCGTTGATAGGCTTGAAGTCATAAACAGCTCAATGCTTGAAGCATTGCGAAGAGCTGCTGGCAAAACGCACGAAAGTGCTGTTTGAATGAATGCGTACGAGCCTGCTGCTGCCTACCATCGCTCAGTCAGACTGCTCTATCAAATCATAGACTATAATATAATAGCACACAGAAATACGAGTCTTTGGTCATTAATATGGTCGAATCCGGAAACTATCATTTCGAAAACAAAACGTTTATTCTTTCAGTGAAATACGGAACCGTTGCGTATTGTATCTAACGGGTGGCATCCCTAAGTCTAAATATAGCTGTTACATTGTAAAACCTTCAATGTTATGTCATAATTATGTACAATCCTGGCAAATTAATTACGGTCTTTGTTAGGAATAAATGTACTTCACACAGTTCGCAATGAGCCAGGCGGCCCAGACTGCTTGCACGGGACGCAAGAGAAGTGACACAATTTCCCTAATTATAAGAAATTCATGTTAGCAGGCAATCTTAACTAAATATGCAGGTTAAAAAATATTTACTTGTGTATTGATTTTAAAGAAAGGCATTGATATTTATGGTTAGGTTTGGTGCAACGACAGCGCTAAATCATCACCTGTTTGGCGAAGTAGGCTGTGATTCGATGAGAAATTAATGGGCACCGCATCGATTATATGCAACGCAGGACACGCTAGATAAACTAGTAATATCATCAACCATGTGTAGTTAACTAGTGATTATGTTAAAATTGATTGTTTTTATAAGATAAGTTTAATGCTAGCTAGCAACTTACCTTGACTTCTTGCTGCCCTCGCGTAACAGGTAGTCAGCCTGCCACGCAGGCTCCTCGTGGAGTGCAATGTAAGGCAGGTGGTTCGAGCGTTGGACTAGTAACCGGAAGGTTGCAAAAACGAATCCCCAAACTGACAAGGTAAAAATCTGTTGTTCTACCCCTGAACAAGGCAGTTAAACCACCGTTCCTAGGCCGTCATTGAAAATAAGAATGTGTTCTTAACTGACTTGCCTAGTTAAATAAAGGTATTATTATATATTTTGTTAAATCGGCCAAATCGGTGTCCAAAAAACTTGAAATCGGCTCTAATTAATCGTCCATTCCAATTAATCGGTCGACCTCTAGTTACTACCATACTGCGTTGTCATGTGTTGCGGCCATGCTGTGTTGTCATCTTTAGGTCTCTCTTTATGTAGTGTTGTGGTGTCTCTCTTGTCTTGATGTGTTTTGTCCTACTTTTTAATTTTTTTTATCCCAGCCCATGTCCCTGCAAGAAGCGTTTTGCCTCTTGGTAGGCCATCATTTTAAATAACAATTTGCTCTTAGCTGACTTGATTTGTTAAATAAAGGTTAAATAAATACACAGAAAGGGCTGATGTAGGCTACATTCCTTAAAACGTCAACAGGATCGGTATCCCCCACGGGACGGTTAATGTGATTAGCATGAGGTGATTAGCATTTAAGGTTTCAAAGCTTAAATTCTTGTTAATATACAGTGGGGCAAAAAAGTATTTAGTCAGCCACCAATTGTGCAAGTTCTCCCACTTAAAAAGATGAGAGAGGCCTGTAATTTTCATCATAGGTACACTTCAACTATGACAGACAAAATGAGAAAAAAAATCAAGAAAATCACATTGTAGGATTTTTAATGAATTTATTTGCAAATGATGGTGATATTTAATGGATCAATCCAAAACTTTGTACACACACTGCTTTGTACAAAACACTTGTTTTTTTTCTAGTAGCCAAAATCTAAATTGCGCCTGGGCTGGAATAGTACATTATGGCCTTTCTCTTGCATTTCAAAGATGATGGTACAAAAAAACGCTTGTTTTTTCCCTTTGTATTATCTTTTACCATATCGAATGTGTTATATTCTCCTACATTAATTTCACATTTCTACAAACTTCAAAGTGTTTCCTTTCAAATGGTATCAAGAATATGCATATCCTTGCTTCAGGTCCTAAGCTACAGGCAGTTAGATTTGGGTATGTCATTTTAGGCGACAATCGGAAAAAAAGTGGTGGATCCTTAAGAGGTTTTAACAGCTTGACAGTTCATTTTTAGTTGAGGATGAACAAGAACTAGTGTGAAATTGCATAGTTGTTACTCCTTCATCCTTCCTGCATTTCTCAGTGTGTGAAAATCCCACAGCTCTTGATGTATAGGGGCAATTCCATGGTAACAGAGTGATGCTGAGACAGATTTTTCACTTTAAAATCTAGGTCAAACAAAAACAATAACTGCAAAGTTAAAGTTGCACTATGCAGGAATCAATTTCCTGGTTGCTAAAACTCTAATAGTTAGCCTAATTTCAGTTTATATGACAAAATAAGCTAGTATAGTGTAGAGAATCATTGTACCATCAAAACCCCTGTGACATATAGTTTCCATAATCAAAACAATAGTTTTTTCAGCTGTTTGAAACTGGTGTACAAAACCGAAAGTAATAGACGCAAAAACAAAACTTGACGGAAAGCATAGAAATAGTGCACAGATCTACCAATTCCTATACTTGCTTTCAAGCAGAATGATCGATCTATAACTCATATTTCTATGTGAATTTGGTCCGTCGCCCAAACATTTACATATTTTCACTTTAAACAAACCATATAACTATATGGACAATGACTACTTTGAACAATTTCCACAGAAAATGTTCCAAAAACACACAGTGCACATGCAACATTTGGTAAAAGAATGATGGTTTGTGCTGTTTGTGCAGTTCTGTTAATGTGGAAATACCCCTATGCATCAAGAGCTGTGGGATTGAGAAACGCAGGAAGGAGTAACAACTATGTAATTTCACACTAGTTTAATTCTTGTTCATCCTCAACTAAAAACAAACTGTCAAGCTGTTAAGGAATGTAGCCTACATCAGCTCGTTCTGTGTAGCTGAAGTCTGTATTGTCCAAAACACCAGCTAGCTCATCTTCTTTCCTTTCTCAAAACTCTGTTACCATGGAACTGCTCATAAGCCTAACTACTTAAGTCATAAACAACAAGGCTCTGTACATCCTCTGGAACTAATGATTAAAGTACTCATAGTGGATGCATAGTTGAAATATAGTTATACATACAGACCAGTATGGACCGGATGGTGTTTTGCAGTATATTTACCGTCTCCATCCGGTCATGGGTGTCACTGCTCCTTTGAGAGGGTGCATGAATGTTGTTATGACAGCAACAGGCCATGTTACCATGAGAACCAGAGTCAGGAAGATGGCACGGATAGGTACCAGGAAGATTCCCCGGAATACACACTGCAAAGAGAGAGAAAAAAAAACATCACACACACCATTTTTTTTTTTTTTTTACAGATCTACAACGTGTTAAGGTTACTGACTTCATGCCACCGAAAGGACTTTAAAGAGCCATTTTAAAACACACATTTCCTAACCAACATATATAATGCGCAACGATACAACCATTGACCAAGGGATACGCGTGTTATAAAACTTTTCATTCTAGAAATTCACATGGTTGGAGGAATTTCTAGAGTGTACATAAATGCCTCCATTGTTTGTGTTACACAATAACAAGGCATTACAAAAGGATTGTCAGGGTTTCATAGGCTTAGATTAGCTATGTACCTGTACTGTATGCTATAGTCACGCACCACCAGACACACACACAGCCGAGGAGCTATAGAGGACAACCACCCGGCTGCGCTCAACTGTTTACGTTTGAATACCAACCCCAGTTCTGTGACGGATAAATTAATGAGTTAATCGATTTATTTGACATTTTATACTCACTTTGATAATGTCAGCCTTGGCCAATTTCACCTCCTGCACAAAAGGATTAAGGACGGCCGGAAGAAACAGGGATTGCTGCCTGGGTAACGCGAACACTCTCCGGGGAGTCATTCTTCTCGCTCGGGTCGCGGTATTGCGTCAAGAAGCTTTAGAATTGCACAGTAGTGCTGCAATCACCCCACTTCCTCGATTCGAATCTTGCGAATTCTGTTCGTTCTCCGAATATTGCGATAACATCGTTCACAACAACCGTAGCGCAAGGACGAGAGTGATCTGGCACTCTGCCTCCGATTACTTTTAGGCCCCACCTACTGCACTGGGTTTACGTGGGATTGTAACCTTTTGCCTGGTGAGCAGTGGTGGGGTGAAAACACACATTTAATTACTTGACACATTGGAAAGAATTTGCAAAAAACCCAGAGCAAACTAGAATGCTATTTGACCCTAAACAGAGTACACCGTGGCATAATACCTGACCACTTTGACTGACCTAAAATCTTTGACTATGTATGCTGTACAGACTCAGTTAGCATAGCCTTGCTATTGAGAAAGGCCACCGAAGGCAGACCTGGCTCTCAAGAGAAGGCAGGCTATGTGCACACTGCACACAAAATGAGGTGGAAACTGAGCTGCACTTCCTAACTGCCTGCCAAATGTATGACCATATTAGAGACACATATTTCCCTCAGATTACACAGACCCACAAAGAATTTAAAAACAAATCCAATTTTGATAAACTCTCATATCTATTGGTTGAAATACCACAGTGTGCAATCACAACAGCAAGATGTGTGACCTGTTGCCACAAGAAAAGGGCAACCAGTGAAGAACAAACACCATTGTAAATAAACCTATATTTATGTTAATTTATTGTCCCTTTTGTACTTGAACTATTTGCACACCATGCCAATAATGCCCCTTAAATTGAAATTGATTGGCTGAAATAAACAGAGTGAACAAGTCAAATATTCATGTTGAAATACAAAATGTATAATTTTGAAGCAACTTTACAAGATTAGTTCATGTACATCAGGGTGGCATTCAATAGACTATATACAGGGCCTAAAGAAAATAAAACAGAAATACCCATAGAAGAATAAGAAGTCATTGAGGTTTCATTTCACAGCTTAGCAATTGGGGTCAAATTGTTGTGTTCATTTGTATGAAATGAACTAAGTCATATCTCAAGTGCAAAGGCATACTATGGCTGGCGTGATGATGTGCTCTGCTCCATAATAAAAACCACAACAAAGCGTTTTTCAGACCTTCATCCATCCACAAGATGTCACCTGTTAGTCAAATATGGCATTTACATTGACCACAGAGGTACTGTATGTAAGGGCCCTCAGAACGGCTCAACAAGGACCTGAATACAAATGTACAGTATGAAGTGTACTTGAGAAAAAAACGTTTTAGAACTACACCTATTTATAAACTATTAATTTACTGATTACAAATTGTGTGCTAGTAGGCTACAGAAAGGCATAGTCCTATCTAGTAAGAAACTTTAAGGGCGTTTCTCTCTCTCTCACACACACACACACACACACACACACACACGCACACAAACACATATATATTGACCATCCATCTTTATTATTTTACAGACAGAGAATGACACATTGCACAAAACATTATAAAAAAGCATACGAATCAAAACGACTATCAAAACAACAAAACAAAAAGATTATTACACAATACTTCTGTGGTACTTCTCTTGTCATGACTCCATCATGCAACAACAAACCAGATACAGTCTCTAGGCAGTCCGTGCCTTTCATCTCCCTGTACCATCAGTGAAACAATAGACAGATCCTACAAAATGGAGAATTTGGTCTCCATATTTGTGCAGTACCCCTGTATAGTCTAATACAAAGTGCTAGCCCTATTTGAAGAATAAGGTGTGTCTATAAGTACTTACTTCTGAAAATAGTCTGAACAGAATGTAGAAAAACTGCATATCAAATATAGGATCATGCAAATAAACATTTTCTATAAGCACCATCATCTGTCCAGACATATTGTGCAAATTCATATTTTCAAATGTATTCCACAACACTGTAATTGCTATTGACTATTTCTCATTCTATTGCGGTATCATGTAGTCTCTAGATTGCAGACAGCAGTAAATATAGACAGCATTCATTCTTCAGGTGATGCAATACTGCTCAGGTGAAGCTACATTTATATAGGAGAATATCTTCCAGTACAACACTGCCTGTCTCTATGTAGTGTGGACATACCGGATGTCTGAGTTTCTAACAACAAACAACGAGGTGGAGAGATCCAAGTAAATCTGCATCATCATAACATAGAAACTGATAATATCACACAGTAATATAATACAAAATCCTGTTGCCTATGTTCAGCCTGTGTAGATGGTCCCACGGTGTGTTAGAGGGTGTCTTTAGTTTCTAGGCTAGGGTGCAGGATAGGCTGGTTGGATAGGGATGGGGGAATCAGTCTGCTGAGAGCTTAGCCAACGTCTATGCGTCTCACTGTTGCTTAGTGACAACCCAGCCAGTCCTTTGTAATCTCGCCCAGTTTGACGATCTTCAGGCTACTGTCATCCATTTTGAAGTAGTGGGCACCTTTGAAGAAGTAGGTGTAATCTGGAAAACAAACATTATGATGAGAGACAAGGTACATCAAAATCATCACATTCAGTGCATCAAATATACATCTAATTTCACCTTGAGCAAGCCACGAGGCCTTACACACTAGAATGGAAAATTTGAGCTAGTGTAAAATATGTCCCCTAGAAGCTTATAACTTAGTAACACACTATCATCTCAGCCAGAGGAAGAGGACATGATGATGTCACTCGTCTCCTCAGTAAAAACACCCAATCAGGAATCAGCAGGGGAGGAGCTCAGGCTAATTAGAATGAAGACAGAGGTACCTCTGTGAAGCAGCACAGGCTGGCTCTATCAAACACTGTTTCTTAGTCGGGAAGCGCGGTGTGTGATGTATAGTATAAGTGTGTCAGAAGCAAGGGTATAAAAAAACCCTGGTTAACTGCCATAGACTTAAGATTTACCTCCTGTGTTATACTACTCTCGCTGCTTGCTCTCTACTTCCTCCTCTCTCTACTCTCTCCTCCTGCCTCTGCTCTCTCCTTGCTCTCTCTCTCCTCCTACCTCTACTCTCTCTCCTTGCTTTCTCGTTTTCCTCTTGCCTCTACTCAGTCCTTCCTCTCTCTCGCCTTCTGCCTCTCTCTCTCCTTGCTCTCTCTCTCCTCCCGCCTCTACTCTCTCTCCTTGCTTTCTCTCTCTCCTCCCGCCTCTACTTTCTCTCCTTGCTCTCTCTCACATCCTACCTCTAATCTCTCTCCTCCTGCCTCTACCCTCTCTTGCCCTCTACTCTCTCTCCTTGCTCTTTCCTCCTGCCTCTACTCTCTCTACTACTCCCTCTACTCTCTCTCCTCCTGCCTCTACTCTCTCTCCTCCAGCGTCTGCTCCCTCTCCTTGCTCTCTCTCCTCCTGCCTATCGGGCATGCAATGATGGGGGGGGGGGGATAAAACAGTTTTGGTTGTTTTAAGTAACGTCTTTGTTGTTGTAATATCTAAACAGACGTGGCAGTTTCACCACTAAGGATTCCAGCTTTAAGGCCAGGTGCCAGTTCATAATAAGAGGACTGGCGTGGGCGTCAGGTTGGGTTCTAACTGCCAGGAATGTAAGCCTGCAGCCAGTGGTGTGTCAGTGCAGCTCAGACTGAAGCAGGAAGCAGTGCTCCCTCCATGTTCACACAGGCCCCAGCTACCTCTCTCTCTTCCAGTTGACATCTCTTTCTCTCTCTATTTCTCTCTTCAGTAGATATCCCAATGGGCACACACTGGTTGAAGCAACATTGTTTCCACATGAGTTCAATGAAATTACATTGAACCAAAGTGGAATAGACGTATGTGTCCAGTGGGTATCTCTCTCTATATCCCTACCCCTCTTCCTCATCCCTCTCTTCCCCTCTCTCCCCACCCCCCCCTCTCTCTCTGTCTCCGTCTCTACCTCTACCCCCTCCCTCTCTCTCTCTCTCTCTCTCTCTCTCACTCCCTCTCTACCTCTATCCCCCTGCTCTGTGTGTGTGGTGGTGTCACTCTAAGTGATGTTCAATAAAGTATCTATTATACAGTATTGTATTCTAGTATGCTTACCGATGCCATTCAGACTAAAGGCAGAGTCAATGCCGTCTGGGATTCCGTTCCAGGAGTCAGCGATGAGCTTGGGGAAGCCAGGATCCATCTTTTTCTTGGCTTCATTGTACCTGGAGGGGCATGATAACACACAGAGGCCATGATATCAATGTTTAGTCATGAGTACATGATACTATGTTAGTCTGTTAGGTACGAGAAAATTGAGCCGTTTTGGTTGACAAATCACAGCAGTCATGCAAGAGTTAAGTACATACAGCAACAGTATCTTACATTATCCCTGTATTAGGTAAGAGCAGAGTGAGCTGTTTTAACAGTCCATTGGAAGCTAAGGTCTCTCATTAAAAGCAGACATGGCTCAGCACAGCAGCACACCAACACATCAACACACAGTGACGTCTATAGAATTAGATTTTAAAGTAATTCTAATTCTATAGCGATGTCATCGTTACAATCCTGAGTGGATCAGACACAGGCTTTGGTAGGGGTTGTGTTGTGGTGACTCACCTCCAGAACTGGTCTCCAGCGAACAGGTAGGTCTTCTGGCTCTTTCCAAAGGAGAAGGCTGCATCAATGCCTTTCAGGTCTGTGGGCAGGCCTATAGAGGAGATCCTCTTGGGGTAGCCTTTCTCTATCTGGTCTGCATTGAAGATCCACATCTCATTGCCTATATGAGAGAGAGGAGGGGAGAGATGGCAAATGAGCACAGGTCAAGATGCTCACAGGGAAGGGTTTGTGAGGATAGAGTTTCTTTAAACTCTTACCTTATAATTAGCCACAGAGACAATGATCATAGGAGTTAGAAAGACAGCACAAACAGATCTGGGGCCAGGCTAACATTTGATCATATCTTGTGGTTAGGGAGGACTGGATAAATGATTGAGGAAATGTGACTCATAGCTTTACAATTGAAGGGCTGGATGGAAAATAAATGTTTCTGTTCTACAAGGCCAAACATTCATCTTCTTAAATAGAGACACTATGTTTTGGAAGGGCTCTGATTTCATGGAGCTTTTCTAAAGGAGAATGGCATGCTTCTACAATGCATGGCATGTATTATAAACCACTAATAACTACTTACAGTACTAATGTCCAAAATGTCCAAACCACATACTAGCAGTTTACTTGACTGAAATACTAAAAGACACACTTATGATTCTCCTAACGGTGAACTTCTTAGAAATAGGATGTTATTGACTGGAAATTGTCACAGCTGTTTAACGGTGATAGAGAGAGGAAACAGACATGAAAATGTCATTGTGTGTTTTTCTGATCAAGTCAATAAGCACAACAATGAAATGCATATATGCAAGCGTGCAATCCTGGATTGTTCTCCTGGGTATCAACAGTGAATGACAACTAATCTACATACTCTCCCATTCATACATACCAAAATAACTGTATGTATGTATTAGGGTTGAATGGTGGGAAACCGGTTACTGAGATTTACCACTCCCTTTTCCCAGGATAAATACAGTAACTGAGAAACCGGTTACTGAGATTTACCACTCCCTTTTCCCAGGATAAATACAGTAACTGAGAAACCGGTTACTGAGATTTACCACTCCCTTTTCCCAGGATAAATACAGTAACTGAGAAACCGGTTACTGAGATTTACCACTCCCCTTTCCCAGGATAAATACAGTAACTGAGAAACCGGTTACTGAGATTTACCACTCCCCTTTCCCAGGATAAATACAGTAACTGAGAAACCGGTTACTGAGATTTACCACTCCCCTTTCCCAGGATAAATACAGTAACTGAGAAACCGGTTACTGAGATTTACCACTCCACTTTCCCAGGATAAATACAGTAACTGAGAAACCGGTTACTGAGATTTACCTCTCCCCTTTCCCAGGATAAATAGAGTAACTGTGAGAAACCGGTAAATTATAATAAATGATTTATATGAACAGCATGGCGTGAATTATTTGCAATTTCTAAATCTTACATTTCTACGGGCTCTGCATGATGAATCAATGCTCAGGGTGGGGACAGAGAGCCCATCTCAGGGTGGGGACAGACAGCCCATCTCAGGGTGGGGACAGACAGCCCATCTCAGGGTGGGGACAGACAGCCCATCTCAGGGTGGGGACAGAGAGCCCATCTCAGGGTAGGGACAGAGAGCCCATCTCAGGGTGGGGACAGACAGCCCAACTCAGGGTGGGGACAGACAGCCCATCTCAGGGTGGGGACAGACAGCCCATCTCAGGGTGGGGACAGACAGCCCATCTCAGGGTGGGGACAGACAGCCCATCTCAGGGTGGGGACAGACAGCCCATCTCAGGGTGGGGACAGACAGCCCATCTCAGAGTGGGGACACAGCCCATCTCAGGGTGGGGACAGACAGCCCATCTCAGGGTGGGGACAGACAGCCCATCTCAGGGTGGGGACAGACAGCCCATCTCAGGGTGGGGACAGACAGCCCATCTCAGGGTGGGGACACAGACCATCTCAGAGTGGGGACAGACAGCCCATCTCAGGGTGGGGACACAGACCATCTCAGAGTGGGGACAGACAGCCCATCTCAGGGTGGGGACAGACAACCCATCTCAGGGTGGGGACAGACAGCCCATCTCAGGGTGGGGACAGACAGCCCATCTCAGAGTGGGGACACAGCCCATCTCAGGGTGGGGACAGACAGCCCATCTCAGGGTGGGGACAGACAGCCCATCTCAGGGTGGGGACAGACAGCCCATCTCAGGGTGGGAACAGACAGCCCATCTCAGGGTGGGAACAGACAGCCCATCTCAGGGTGGGGACAAACAGCCCATCTCAGGGTGGGGACAGACAGCCCATCTCAGGGTGGGGACAGACAGCCCATCTCAGGGTGGGGACAGACAGCCCATCTCAGGGTGGGGACAGACAGCCCATCTCAGGGTGGGGACAGACAGCCCATCTCAGGGTGGGGACAGACAGCCCATCTCAGGGTGGAGCGTAGTTCACTGTGCATATAGACCTATCATCTCATCATGGTAACTTTTCTTCTTGTGACAGGTGGGCCTACATTTGCTACAGCATAGTCTATGCTCAGTAATAGAAAGACTGAATGCACCATCTCCATCTGGCTTCCAGGGGTCGCCTTGTTTTTTAACTGTAAAGATAGAACATGTTTTGTATTGCAGCTGCAGAGTTTTAAAACAGCCTGTCACTCGAATATCGTTGCTTTAAATCAGTGCCCGCGCAGTCTTTCTCTCTCTCCATCAACTCCATTCAAAATAGATCATCCTGTTCTAGATTGACATACAGCCCTATATATAGATGTCCTCACCTACCGCTATCAGGTAATACATTCAATAAGGTATTAACCTTATATTTAGCCAATTAATGATGGGTTATGCATAATAAGCTTATAACTTATAGCCTCTGTGTCACGCCCTGACCATAGTTTACTTTGTATTTTCTATGTTTTGATTGGTCAGGGTGTGATCTGAGTGGGCATTCTATGTTACATGTCTAGTTTGTCTAGTTCTATGTTCGGCCTGATATGGTTCTCAATCAGAGGCAGGTGTTCTTCATTGTCTCTGATTGGGAACCATATTTAGGTAGCCTGGGGTTCACTGTGTGTTTGTGGGTGATTGTTCCTGTCTATGTGTTTTCACCAGATAGGCTGTTTAGGTTTTCGTTACGTTTATTGTTTTTGTAGTGTTTGTGTTTAGTGTGTTAACTCATTAAACATGAATCGCAATCTACACGCTGCATTTTGGTCCGACTCTCCTTCTCACGAAGAAAACCGTTACAGAATCACCCACCACAAAAGGACCAAGCAGCGTGTCAACAGGCAGCAGCAGCAGCGTAAAGAGGAATGGACATGGGAGGACGTTTTGGATGGCAAGGGCTGTTACACTTGGGAGGAGATACTGGCTGGAAGAGATCGCCTCCCATGGGAACAGGTGGAGGCACTTAGGAGAGCAGAGGCAGCCGGAGAGAGGAGCCGGCGATATGAGGGAACACGGCTGGCAAGGAAGCCCGAGAGGCAGCCCCAAAAATTTCTTGGGGGGGGGCTAACAGGGAGTATGGCTATGCCAGGTAGGAGACCTGGGCAGACTCCCTGTGCTTACCGGGGGGCTAGAGAGACCGGACAGGCACCGTGTTATGCAGTGGTGCGCACGGTGTCTCCAGTGCGGGTGCATAGCCCGGTGCGGTATATTCCAGCTCCGCGTGTCTGCCGGGCTAGATTGAGCGTCGAGCCTAATGCCATGAAGCCGGCTCTACGCAGCTGGTCCCCAGTGCGTCTCCTTGGGCCGGTTTACATGGCACCAGCCTTGCGCTCGGTGTCTCCGGTTCGCCTGCATAGTCCAGTGCGGGCTATTCCACCTCGCCGCACTGGCAGGGCGACCGTGAGCATTCAACCAGGGAAGGTTGGGCAGGCTCGGTGCTCAAGAGCTCCAGTGCGCCTGCACGGTCCGGTTTTTCCAGTACCACCTCCACACCCCAGCCCTCCGGTAGCAGCTCCCCGCACCAGGCTTCCTGTGCGTGTCCTCGGCCCAGTACCACCAGTGCCAGCACCACGCATCAGGCCTACAGTGCGCCTCGCCTGTCCAGCGCTGCCAGAGCCTCCCTTCTCTTCAGCGCTGTCGGAGTCTCCCGCCTGTTTAGCGCTGTTAGAGCCTGCCTTCTCTACAGCGCTGCCGGAGTCTCCCGCCTGTTCAGAACTGCCAGTTAGCTTAGAGCTGCCAGTTAGCAAGGAGCTGCCAGTCTGCAAGGAGCTGCCAGTCTGCATGGAGCTGCCAGTCTGCATGGAGCTGCCAGTCTGCAAGGAGCCGCCAGAGCTGCCAGTCTGCAGGATGCCGCCAAAGCTGCCAGTCTGCAAGGAGCCGCCAGAGCTGCCAGTCTGCAAGGAGCCGCCAGAGCTGCCAGTCAGCATGGAGCAGCCAGGGCCGCCAGTCAGCATGGAGCAGCCAGGGCCGCCAGTCAGCATGGAGCAGCCAGGGCCGCCAGTCAGCATGGAGCAGCCAGGGCCGCCAGTCAGCATGGAGCAGCCAGGGCCGCCAGTCAGCATGGAGCAGCCAGTCAGCATGGAGCAGCCAGTCAGCATGGAGCAGCCAGTCAGCATGGAGCAGCCAGAGCAGCCAGTCAGCATGGAGCAGCCAGAGCTGCCAGTCAGCATGGAGCAGCCAGTCAGCATGGAGCAGCCAGAGTTGCCAGTCAGCATGGAGCAGCCAGTCAGCATGGAGCAGCCAGAGCTACCAGTCATCATGGAGCAGCCAGAGCAGTCTGCCAGCATGGAGCAGCCAGAGCTGTCAGTCAGCATGGAGCAGCCAGAGCAGCCAGTCTGTGTCGACCAGTCTCTTCCAGATCTGCCAGTCGTCCAGACTCTTCCAGATCTGCCAGTCGACCAGACTCTTCCAGATCTGCCAGTCGACCAGACTCTTCCAGATCTGCCAGTCGACCAGACTCTTCCAGATCTGCCAGTCGACCAGACTCTTCCAGATCTGCCAGTTGACCAGACTCTTCCAGATCTGCCCGTCGTCCAGACTCTTCCAGATCTGCCCGTCGTCCAGACTCTTCCAGATCTGCCAGCCGTCCAGACTCTTCCAGATCTGCCAGCCGTCCAGACTCTTCCAGATCTGCCAGTCGTCCAGACTCTTCCAGATCTGCCAGTCGTCCAGACTCTTCCAGATCTGCCAGTCGTCCAGACTCTTCCAGATCTGCCAGTCGTCCAGACTCTTCCAGATCTGCCAGTCGTCCAGACTCTTCCAGATCTGCCAGTCGTCCAGACTCTTCCAGATCTGCCAGTCGTCCAGACTCTTCCAGATCTGCCAGTCGACCAGACTCTTCCAGATCTGCCAGTCGACCAGACTCTTCCAGATCTGCCAGTCGACCAGACTCTTCCAGATCTGCCAGTCGGCCAGATTCTCCCAGATCTGCCAGTCGTCCAGATTCTCCTGGATCCGCCAGTCAGCCAGGATCTTCCAGAACCGCCAGCCAGCCAGGATCTGCCGGATCCAACCACCTGCCTGAGCTTCTTCTCAGTGCTGAGCTTCTTCTCAGTGCTGAGCTTCCTCTCAGGGCTGAGCTACCCATCTGTCCCGAGTTACCTCTGTCCCGAGCTGTCCCTCTGTCCCATGTTATCATTGTGGTGGGTAACCTATTTAGGGACGTTTAGGAGGGGGATTAAAACTGTCATGGAGTGGGGTCCACGTCCAGCGCCAGAGCCGCCACCGCGGACAGATGCCCACCCAGACCCTCCCCTATAGGTTCAGGTTTTGCGGCCGGAGTCCGCACCTTGGGGGGGGGGTACTGTCACGCCCTGACCATAGTTTACTTTGTATTTTCTATGTTTTGATTGGTCAGGGTGTGATCTGAGTGGGCATTCTATGTTACATGTCTAGTTTGTCTAGTTCTATGTTCGGCCTGATATGGTTCTCAATCAGAGGCAGGTGTTCTTCATTGTCTCTGATTGGGAACCATATTTAGGTAGCCTGGGGTTCACTGTGTGTTTGTGGGTGATTGTTCCTGTCTATGTGTTTTCACCAGATAGGCTGTTTAGGTTTTCGTTACGTTTATTGTTTTTGTAGTGTTTGTGTTTAGTGTGTTAACTCATTAAACATGAATCGCAATCTACACGCTGCATTTTGGTCCGACTCTCCTTCTCACGAAGAAAACCGTTACACTCTGTCTCTTGTGCAATACCCAAGCACCTCTGCTCCCCTGGCCTCCTTAAAAAACGCCCCTTAGCTCTTGGAGTCCCATGCAGGAAAAGCCAGACTAGAATAGCTTGCTGGACAATAGACAAATTATACCAGTAGACTATATCGAAAAGGGACGCAAGCTCTTTTTTAGCTGAATGTTAAATAAAGCAGCCAATAGAACTCACAGGTAGTTTGAAAGAAGAGTGAACTCACAATGGTGGTAGGTTATAACAGTTATTTATTCAGACCCATAACCATTCAATCTTCATGAAGAGAAGTGAAAGCCTTCTGCATCTAATCCTGGTTCTATATTACTCAAGGATGTCATTAGAGTGATTAAGATAAGGACATCAAAACTTATTTAATTTAACTGTTGAAAGCGAGGAAGAAATGAAGCGTCAGCCTACTAATTGTACAAATTCCAAAATTAAAATCACATTTCTAGGCTAATACTTATAACCTTGTAGGCCACATGTGCTGCTTCAGAATTGCATGTTCTATTCTGCTTTATCATGGTTTGAATGATGTGTGTAATTCCAGCCCAAATAGAGTATAATACAATACAGTACAGTAATACTGTTCACACTCAAAAAGACTACGGGAGATAGTTTCATTTATCCACCAAAAAGAGCATATTGCTAGCTACAACTATTTGGGTGTTTTGGGTTCATTAAATGTGGTTAATGTAGGGCTCATTAAATGTATTTAATATATGGCTCGTCAGGCTCAGGTAGCATCATGTTTTAATCTTCATGCTGATCAAAGCTCTAATCAAATCCAGACATATTTATATTCTTTATTGTCACGTTCGTTATAAGGATCGGACCAAGGCGCATCGTGGCATGCGTACATTCTTATTTATTTAAAGAATGAACACTGAACAAACTAACAAAATAACAAAACGAAAAACGTGAATCTATACAAACGAGTGCTGACAGGCACCTACACATAGACAAGATCCCACAAAGACCAAAGGGAAATGGCTACCTAAATATGATCCCCAATCAGAGACAATGATAAACAGCTGTCTCTGATTGGGAACCATATCAGGCCAACATAGAATTACAAAAACCCCTAGACCTACAAAACCCTAGACATACAAAAACCCTAGACAATACAAAAACCCTAGACAATACAAAACTAGCGTACCCACCCTAGTCATACCCTGACCTAACCAAAATATAAAGAAAACAGAGATATCTCAGGTCAGGGCATGACAATACCCCCCTCCCCCCCCCCCCCAAAGGTGCGGACTCCCGGCCGCAAACCTGAACCTATACGGGAGGGTCCGGGTGGGCATCTACCCTTGGTGGCGGTTCCGTTTCTGGACGTAGCCACCCCTCTTTACGCTGATCCCTCTGCCTTTGTAGATCCGGACTGTGGATCATCGCCGGAGGCCCTGGACTGCGGATCATTGCCGGAAACTGGGAACTGTCTGGACTGGGAACTGTCTCCGGAAGCTCTGGACTGGGAACTGTCTCCGGAGTCCCCAGACTGGGAACTGTCTCCGGAAGCTCTGGACTGGGAACTGTTGCCGGAAGCTCTGGACTGGGAACTGTCGCCGGAAGCTCTGGACTGTGGGGCCGCACTGGAGACCTGATGTGTGGTGCCGGCACTGGTGGTACCGGGATGAAGACATGCATCTCAGGGCGAGTGCGGGGAGCAGGCACAGGACGTACTGGACTGTGGAGGCCTGGTGCGTGGGACCGGTACAGGTGGCACCGGGCTGAAGACACGCACCTCAGGGCAAGTACGAGGAGCAGGCACAGGACGTACTGGGCTCTGGAGGCGCACTGGAGGTCTGGTGCGTGGTGCCGGCACTGGTGGTACCGCACTGGTGACACGCACCTCAGGGCGAGTGCGGGGAGCAGGCACAGGACACACTGGACTGTGGAGGCGCACTGGAGATCTGGAGCGTAGAGCTGGCACAATGCGTCCTGGCTGGATGCTCACTTGAGCCCGGCAAGTGCGGGGTGCTGGCACAGGACGCACTGGGCTGTGTAGACGCACCGGAGACACAGTGCGCAGAACCGGCGCAGGATATCCTGGTCCAAGGAGGTGTACTGGAGACCAGGAGCGCTGAGCCGGCACCATCCGTCCTGGATGGCACCATCCGCCCGGCAAATGCGAGGAGCTGGAATAGAGCGCACCGGGCTATGAATGCGAACTGGAGACACCGTGCGCATCACTGCGTAACACGGTGTCTGCCCAGTCACACGCTCCCCACGGTAAGCACGAGGAGTTGGCTCAGGTCTAACCCCTGACTCTGCCAATCTCCCCGTGTGCCTCCCCGTGTGCCTCCCCCCAAATGTTTTGGAGCTGCCTCTCGGGCTTCCATGCTAGCCGTGTCCCCTCGTATCATCGCCGTTCCTCCTGCGCTATCTCCACCATCTTCCATGGCAGGGTCTTGTCCCCTGCCATTACCTCCTCCCAGGTCCAGGATGTCCTCCACACATCTTTCTCCCGGGCCCAGGATGTCCACTCCTCTTGAACATGCTGCTTGGTCTTTTTGTGGTGGGATCTTCTGTCACGTTCGTTATAAGGATCGGACCAAGGTGCAGCGTGGTATGCATACATTCCTATTTATTTAAAGAATGAACACTGAACAAAGGAACAAAATAACAAAACAAAACGTGAAGCTATACAAACGAGTGCTGACAGGCACCTACACATAGACAAGATCCCACAAAGACCAAAGGGAAATGGCTACCTAAATATGATCCCCAATCAGAGACAACGATAAACAGCTGTCTCTGATTGGGAACCATATCAGGCCAACATAGAATTACAAAAACCCCTAGACCTACAAAACCCTAGACATACAAAACCCCTAGACAATACATGTATGTATGTATGTATGTATGTATGTATGTATGCATGCATGTACAGTGCATTCGGAAAGTATTCAGACCCCTTGACTTTTTATACATTTTGTTATGTTACAGCCTTATTCTAAAATGGATTACATTGTGTTTTTTCCTCAACAATCTACACACAATACCCCATAATGACAAAGCAAAAACGAGACATTAAGAGACTTGTCCTGAAGCCACTCCCGCGTTGTCTTGGCTGTGTGCTAAGGGTCGTTGACCTGTTTGAAGGGGTACCTTCGCCCCAGTCTGAGGTCCTGAGCACTCTGGGGCAGGTTTTCATCAAGGATCTCTCTGTACATTGCTCCTTTCATCTTTGACTCGATCCTGACAAGTCTCCCAGTCCCTGCTGCTGAAAAACATCCTCACAGCATTATGCTGCCACCACCATGCTTCACCTTAGGAATGGTGCCAGGTTTCCTCCAGACGTGACGCTTGGCATTCAGGCCAAAGAGTTCAATCTTGGTTACATCAGACCAGAGAATCTTGTTTCTCATGATCTGAGAGTCGTTAGGTGCCTTTTGGCATACTCCAAGTGGGCTGTCATGTGGCTTTTACTGAGGAGTGACTTCCGTCTGGCAACTCTACCATAAAGGCCTGATTGGTGGAGTGGTGCAGAGATGGTTGTCCTTCTGGAAGGTTCTCCCCATCTCCACAGAGGAACTCTAAAAGCTAAGGTCACCTCCCTGACCAAGGCCGTTCTCCCCCTATTGCTCAGTTTGGCTAGGCGGCCAGCTCTAGGAAGAGGCTTGGTGGTTCCAAACTTCTTCCATTTAAGAATGATGGAGGCCACTGTGTTCTTGGGGACCTTCACTGATGCAGAATTTTGTTGGTACCATTCACCAGATCTGTACCTTGACACAATCCTGTCTTGGAGCTATGGACAATTCCTTCGACATCATGGCTTGGTTTTTGCTCTGACATACACTGTCCACTGTGGGACCTTATATAGACAGGTTTGTGCCTTTCCAAATCATGCCGAAACATTGGTGATTTACCCAATAAATGACTGGGAGTTTATATATGGAGTGTGTGACTCTCTTTATTTTTATAGTTTATTCGCCGTTAGTCAGCACCAGCATATTTTTCCTGGATGTTTTTCAATCAATTGAATTTACCACAGGTGGACTTCAATCAAGTTGTAGAAACATCTCAAAGATGATCAATAAAAACAGGATGCACCTGAGCTTAGAGTATCATAGAAAGGGTCTGAATACTTATGTAAATAAGGTATTTCTGTTTTTTATTTTTAATACATTTCCCCAAAAAATCTAAAAACCTGTTTTTGCTTTGTCATTATTGTGATATTGTGTGTTTAAAAAAAAGAAGCAATTTTGGAATAAAGTTGTAACATTACAAAATGTGGAAAAAGTCAAGGGGTCTGAATACTTTCCCAAAGCACTGTATCTCAACGTTGGATGACACAACTCAGTCTCCCATACATACATTACCTGCAAAGAACACAGTCTTCTCCTCCAGTGGGTTCTCATAGGCAGCGTCGATAGTGACCGGGAGCTCAGGCCAGTAGGTGGCTACCAGCATGGGACCTGAAGGCTTGCCCCGGAAGTTGGTTGACCTGAATATGAACCTGATAGAGAGAGCAGAGAGAGGAGTTACCTACTGGTTCAAATCATGTAAGAGGGTGCAGAGAGGAGAGGACAGGAGACGAGAGAGGGGAGAAAAGGGGGGGGCAGTTGAAGGGAGAGTAGAGGACAGTGGGGAAGAGAGGAGAGGGGGGAAGGGGAGAGGAGAGATGGGAGAGAAACAGCGAGAAAGGGGTGAAGGAAAGAGGAAAGGAGAGAGCGGCGAGTAGGAAAGAGGGAAAGAGAGAGAGGGGAGAGGAGGGAAGAGGGAAAGAAAGGGGAGAGGAGGGAAAGAGAGAGGGGAGAGGAGGGAAAGAGAGAGGGGAGAGGAGGGAAATAGAGAGGGGAGAGGAGGGAAAGAGAGAGGGGAGAGGAGGGAAAGAGAGAGGAGAGAGGGGAGAGGGGAAAGAGAGTGGAGAGAAGAGGGAAGAGGGAAAGAGAGAGGGGAGAGGAGGGAAGAGGGAAAGAGAGAGGGGAGAGGGGAAAGAGAAAGAGAGAGGGGAGAGGGGAAAGAGAGAGGGGAGAGGAGGGTGCAGAGAGGAGAGGACAGGAGACGAGAGAGGGGAGAAAAGGGGGGGGCAGTTGAAGGGAGAGTAGAGGACAGTGGGGAAGAGAGGAGAGGGGGGAAGGGGAGAGGAGAGATGGGAGAGAAACAGCGAGAAAGGGGTGAAGGAAAGAGGGAAGGAGAGAGCGGCGAGTAGGAAAGAGGGAAAGAGAGAGAGGGGAGAGGAGGGAAGAGGGAAAGAGAGGGGAGAGGAGGGAAAGAGAGAGGGGAGAGGAGGGAAAGAGAGAGGGGAGAGGAGGGAAAGAGAGAGGGGAGAGGGGAAAGAGAGAGGAGAGGAGGAAAGAGGGAAGAGAGAGGGGAGAGGGGAAAGAGAGAGGAGAGAAGAGGGAAAGAGAGGGGAGGGAAGAGGGAAAGGGAGAGGGGAAAGAGAGAGGAGAGGAGGGAAAGGGGAAAGAGAGAGGGGAGAGGAGGGAAGAGGGGAAGAGAGAGGGGAGAGGAGGGAAGAGGGGAAGAGAGAGGGGAGAGGAGGGAAGAGGGGAAGAGAGGAGGGAAGAGGGGAAGAGAGAGGAGGGAAGAGGGAAAGAGAGAGGAGAGGAGAGAAGGGGGAAAGAGAGAGGGGAGAGGGGAAAGATGGAAAGAGAGAGGGGAAAGTGAAGGACAGTAAGAGATGTGAGATGGGAAAGTAAGGGGGAAAGAGAGAGAGGGAGAGTTTCAGCAGCCCAGGCAGCGAAGCCACAATAGCCTGATTCATTCAGCATCTGGTTCTCGTTAGGACCAGGGTTTATAGAAGCCAGGGGAACAAGACCCATCTTGCAGAGATTTCCAACAGGCAGCTGCATGAGCAAAAACAGCAGCAGCTCCCCAAGTCTTTTCCATTGACCTATTTTTCAAAGAGACAGATATTTCTCAGATAGATAAAGCCTGTTAATGGTTATAAAGTGCTATGCAGATATGGACAAAGTAGTCATATGATGATCTGCTATAGCAATCTATTCAAGATTGAATTAGTCCCACAAAACAAGCCAACCTGACCCTAAATCAGACAGGAAGACAATCCATGTCCACCTCTGATTGTGAGATAACAGGAAATTGTATATCTGGGTCAGAGATTTCATAATTTCTCTCATTCTTGTCACATTCTGGATGCATATGTAATACACTTCCTGCATAAGATGCAGCCAGAGAGGTTAGAGAAACCTAGCTAGCAGGGCTTTCTTTGTTCAGTGTCTCGATCCCATACAGGTCCACCTCATCACCGGCCAAACCTGCCATAATTGGGAGTTCCGCAGGGCGGTGCACAATTGCCCCAGCGTCGTCTGGGTTTGGCCGGTGTAGGCCGTCATTGTAAATAAACATTTGTTCTTAACTGATTTGCCTAGTTAAATAAAGGTTTAATATATATATATTTTAAATCACTAGGCCAGTGACAGTGAACAGTGGGTTCAGTTCAGTGGATTATTCTGCAGACTTCCCACCCAGCCCTGTGCTGAGCCATTGACTGTAAATAAGGTGCTGAGCACACAGTGAAGTTAAACCACCAGCATGTCTTACTCATCCTTCATGTCCAGATCTGCTTTCCATCAACATGCTGAGACAGGAGAGATTAGAGAGAGGATTCTACCTACACCAGAGAGATTAAAGAGAGGACACCAGAGAGATTAGAGAGAGGATTCTAAATACACCAGAGAGATTAGAGAGAGGATTCTAAATACACCAGAGAGATTAGAGAAAGGATTCTACCTACACCAGAGAGATTAGAGAGAGGATTCTACCTACACCAGAGGGATTAGAGAGAGGATTCTACCTACACCAGAGAGATTAGAGAGGATTCTACCTACACCACAGAGAGAGGATTCTACCTACACCAGAGAGATTAGAGAGAGGATTCTACCTACACCAGAGAGATTAGAGAGGATTCTACCTACACCACAGAGAGAGGATTCTACCTACACCAGAGAGAGAGGATTCTAAATACACCAGAGAGATTAGAGAGAGGATTCTAAATACACCAGAGAGATTAGAGAGAGGATTCTAAATACACCAGAGAGATTAGAGAAAGGATTCTACCTACACCAGAGAGATTAGAGAGAGGATTCTACCTACACCAGAGGGATTAGAGAGAGGATTCTACCTACACCAGAGAGATTAGAGAGGATTCTACCTACACCACAGAGAGAGGATTCTACCTACACCAGAGAGATTAGAGAGAGGATTCTACCTACACCAGAGAGATTAGAGAGGATTCTACCTACACCACAGAGAGAGGATTCTACCTACACCAGAGAGATTAGAAAGAGGGTTCTACCTACACCAGAGAGATTAGAGAGAGGATTCTACCCACACCAAAGAGATTAGAGAGAGGATTCTACCCACACCAGAGAGATTAGAGAGAGGATTCTACCTACACCAGAGAGATTAGAGAGGATTCTACCTACACCAGAGAGATTAGAGAGGATTATACCTACACCAGAGAGATTAGAGAGGATTCTATCTACACCAGAGAGATTAGAGAGAGGATTCTACCCACACCAGAGAGATTAGAGAGAGGATTCTACCCACACCAAATAGATTAGAGAGAGGATTCTACCCACACCAGAGAGATTAGAGAGAGGATTCTACCTACACCAGAGAGATTAGAGAGGATTCTACCTACACCAGAGAGATTAGAGAGGATTCTATCTACACCAGAGAGATTAGAGAGAGGATTCTACCCACACCAAAGAGATTAGAGAGAGGATTCTACCTACACCAGAGGGATCTGCTCTCAAAAAAGTGTTAGCTGGGTGACAACACTTTTAAACTGATGCACACTGTGTCCAGTCTAGTAGCCCTCCAGACTCCAGACATTACATTGACCCACTAGACTGGTGACTGCCCTCCAGACATTACATTGGCCCACTAGACTGGTGACTGCCCTCCAGACATTACATTGGCCCACTAGACTGGTGACTGCCCTCCAGACATTACATTGATCCACTAGACTGGTGACTGCCCTCCAGACTCCAGACATTACATTGACCACTAGACTGGTGACTGCCCTCCAGACTCCAGACATTACATTGGCCAAATAGACTGGTGACTGCCCTCCAGACATTACATTGGTCCACTAGACTGGTGACTGCCCTCCAGACATTACATTGGCCCACTAGACTGGTGACTGCCCTCTTGACATTACATTGACCCACTAGACTGGTGACTGCCCTCCAGACTCCAGACATTACATTGACCCACTAGACTGGTGACTGCCCTCCAGACTCCAGACATTACATTGACCCACTAGACTGGTGACTGCCCTCCAGACATTACATTGGCCCACTAGACTGGTGACTGCCCTCCAGACTCCAGACATTACATTGACCCACTAGACTGGTGACTGCCCTCCAGACTCCAGACATTACATTGACCCACTAGACTGGTGACTGCCCTCCAGGCATTACATTGACCCACTAGACTGGCGACTGCCCTCCAGACATTACATTGACCCACTAGACTGGTGACTGCCCTCCAGACTCCAGACATTACATTGACCCACTAGACTGGTGACTGCCCTCCAGACTCCAGACATTACATTGACCCACTAAACTGGTGACTGCCCTCCAGACATTACATTGACCCACTAGACTGGTGACTGCCCTCCAGACTCCAGACATTACATTGACCCACTAGACTGGTGACTGCCCTCCAGACTCCAGACATTACATTGACCCACTAAACTGGTGACTGCCCTCCAGACATTACATTGACCCACTAGACTGGTGACTGCCCTCCAGACTCCAGACATTACATTGACCCACTAGACTGGTGACTGCCCTCCAGACTCCAGACATTACATTGACCCACTAGACTGGTGACTGCCCTCCAGACATTACATTCACCCACTAGACTGGTGACTGCCCTCCAGACTCCAGACATTACATTGACCCACTAGACTGGTGACTGCCCTCCAGACATTACATTGACCCACTAGACTGGTGACTGCCCTCCAGACATTACATTGACCCACTAGACTGGTGACTGCCCTCCAGACTCCAGACATTACATTGACCCACTAGACTGGTGACTGCCCTCCAGACTCCAGACATTACATTGACCCACTAAACTGGTGACTGCCCTCCAGACATTACATTGACCCACTAGACTGGTGACTGCCCTCCAGACTCCAGACATTACATTGACCCACTAGACTGGTGACTGCCCTCCAGACTCCAGACATTACATTGACCCACTAGACTGGTGACTGCCCTCCAGACATTACATTGGCCCACTAGACTGGTGACTGCCCTCCAGACATTACATTGGCCCACTAGACTGGTGACTGCCCTCCAGACATTACATTGATCCACTAGACTGGTGACTGCCCTCCAGACTCCAGACATTACATTGACCACTAGACTGGTGACTGCCCTCCAGACTCCAGACATTACATTGGCCAAATAGACTGGTGACTGCCCTCCAGACATTACATTGGTCCACTAGACTGGTGACTGCCCTCCAGACATTACATTGGCCCACTAGACTGGTGACTGCCCTCTTGACATTACATTGACCCACTAGACTGGTGACTGCCCTCCAGACTCCAGACATTACATTGACCCACTAGACTGGTGACTGCCCTCCAGACTCCAGACATTACATTGACCCACTAGACTGGTGACTGCCCTCCAGACATTACATTGGCCCACTAGACTGGTGACTGCCCTCCAGACTCCAGACATTACATTGACCCACTAGACTGGTGACTGCCCTCCAGACTCCAGACATTACATTGACCCACTAGACTGGTGACTGCCCTCCAGGCATTACATTGACCCACTAGACTGGCGACTGCCCTCCAGACATTACATTGACCCACTAGACTGGTGACTGCCCTCCAGACTCCAGACATTACATTGACCCACTAGACTGGTGACTGCCCTCCAGACTCCAGACATTACATTGACCCACTAAACTGGTGACTGCCCTCCAGACATTACATTGACCCACTAGACTGGTGACTGCCCTCCAGACTCCAGACATTACATTGACCCACTAGACTGGTGACTGCCCTCCAGACTCCAGACATTACATTGACCCACTAAACTGGTGACTGCCCTCCAGACATTACATTGACCCACTAGACTGGTGACTGCCCTCCAGACTCCAGACATTACATTGACCCACTAGACTGGTGACTGCCCTCCAGACTCCAGACATTACATTGACCCACTAGACTGGTGACTGCCCTCCAGACATTACATTCACCCACTAGACTGGTGACTGCCCTCCAGACTCCAGACATTACATTGACCCACTAGACTGGTGACTGCCCTCCAGACATTACATTGACCCACTAGACTGGTGACTGCCCTCCAGACATTACATTGACCCACTAGACTGGTGACTGCCCTCCAGACTCCAGACATTACATTGACCCACTAGACTGGTGACTGCCCTCCAGACTCCAGACATTACATTGACCCACTAAACTGGTGACTGCCCTCCAGACATTACATTGACCCACTAGACTGGTGACTGCCCTCCAGACTCCAGACATTACATTGACCCACTAGACTGGTGACTGCCCTCCAGACTCCAGACATTACATTGACCCACTAGACTGGTGACTGCCCTCCAGACATTACATTCACCCACTAGACTGGTGACTGCCCTCCAGACATTACATTCACCCACTAGACTGGTGACTGCCCTCCAGACATTACATTGACCCACTAGACTGGTGACTGCCCTCCAGACTCCAGACATTACATTGACCCACTAGACTGGTGACTGCCCTCCAAACATTACATTCACCCACTAGACTGGTGACTGCCCTCCAGACATTACATTCACCCACTAGACTGGTGACTGCCCTCCAGACATTACATTCACCCACTAGACTGGTGACTGCCCTCCAGTCTGTGACTTCCCTATTTATCTGTCTCTGTATTTTCACTGCTGCCTAAAAATAGGGAGAAGCAGAAGAAAACAAAACGGATGCACACAGAAATGAATATCCTAATGGGTCCTAGGCTATTTCTATTAACCTTGACATTGGTTGACAGCTCCGTGAAAACATATTTTTGTCTGAGGAAACAAAACACCAATAACTTTAGTAGTCTCTATCCTTATCTTTGCTTATTGACTTGAGTCTCTCCACTCATCACTCTTTGTCTCTATATTGAATCTCTCCTCACTCTTTGTCTCTATTTGAATCTCTCCTCACTCTTTGTCTCTATATTGAATCTCTCCTCACTCTTTGTCTCTATATTGAATCTCTCCTCACTCTTTGTCTCTATATTGAATCTCTCCTCACTCTTTGTCTCTATATTGAATCTCTCCTCACTCTTTGTCTCTATATTGAATCTCTCCTCACTCTTTGTCTCTATATTGAATCTCTCCTCACTCTTTGTCTCTATATTGAATTTCTCCTCACTTTGTCTCTATATTGAATCTCTCCCCACTTTCTCTCTTATTGAATCTCTCCTCCCTCACTTTCTCTCTGATATTGAATCTCTCCTCACTCTCGAGGTCTCTGTTCCATCTCTTCTCACTCCTCTGCTCCATGGCTCTGATAGCTAAACCATCTGGTGACCTAGAGCCAACAATGAATAACTAGGGACCAAAGTCATCCCACCACTGAAACCTGAGATACAGCCTAACTGGCCCTCTGAGTCCAGATATCTTGCAGCTATGGGTTTGGTATTGTAACTCCTCCATAGAGATGTCGGATCTTAATTTGACCACTCTTTTGTTGATGAGAATTGTCCTGCACAGCAGTTTATTCAAGTTTTAAAAAGGCTTCTAAAGTTTGTAATTTCCACTTTGGCATTTCAGACTCGATTTGCACAAACTTAAAATGTATCAACCCCCACAAAAAAATTATATTAATTATGATCCACATAATTATTCACATTTCCTTTTGCTTCAGGATTATTTCCTTACTATAGCAAACTGGCTCAAATTAAGATCCTTCAGCCGTAACTCCCTCCGTAATGGCATTTCCCTCCATCTGAGAGATACACCCCATAATAATAGCTATCATTGAATATGTGTCATTGTTAATGATATCATGGAACTAGAACACTGCAAATCATTTTGAATGAGACAATGATCTTGCTGATGAGGAAATTGAGAATCTCTCCTGAAATCCCCAGGTCCAGTGTCCACAACACATCACTGTATAGGTATTCTGCTAGCTTTTATCATGGTGGCTGTATATCTTGTGGATTTGGATTCTTTAGGATGTTTGAGCAGCAGACAACAGATGATATACCTAAAAAATAACCAAACTAACCCAATCAAAGATATGACTTACAGGCATAGTCAAATCATTTCTAAACTAACTATTGAGAGAAATTCTACTATTAAAACCATACTCCGGTTTTAATTGGCAGTCCTCCCTCCTTTAACAGTTAATATTACTTTGACACATGGACTGGTCTGCTCCAATGACTAACCACAGAGTCTAAAATAAGAGTCTTCAGGTTATATGTTCTTTCTGCCTGTTTCATGTAGACAGATCAGTGGTCAGATTGGCAACATGCTTTTTGAGAAGACAAAACAAAAGTGAAGTCAAACACGACACTGTTTATACAGTAGTTTATAGTCCACAGAACAGCCTTCAGCATGATGTTTGTCCCTGTTCCCTGAACAGCGTTAATGCATGGTGAACCACAGCGAGTAAAGACTTAACTAAAGCAGGACTCCATGAACTAAAGCAGGACTCCATGAACTAAAGCAGGACTCCATGAACTAAAGCAGGACTCCATGAACTAAAGCAGGACTCCATGAACTAAAGCAGGACTCCATGAACTAAAGCAGGACTCCATGAACTAAAGCAGGACTCCATGAACTAAAGCAGGACTCCATGAACTAAAGCAGGATTCCATGAACTAAAGCAGGATTCCATGAACTAAAGCAGGATTCCATGAACTAAAGCAGGATTCCATGAACTAAAGCAAAATTTCATGAACTAAAGCAGGATTCTATGAACTAAAGCAGGATTCCATGAACTAAAGCAGGATTCCATGAACTAAAGCAGGATTCCATGAACTAAAGCAGGATTCTATGAACTAAAGCAGGACTCCATGAACTAAAGCAGGACTCCATGAACTAAAGCAAGGACTCCATGAACTAAAGCAGGACTCCATGAACTAAAGCAGGATTCTATGAACTAAAGCAGGATTCTATGAACTAAAGCAGGATTCTATGAACTAAAGCAGGATTCTATGAACTAAAGCAGGATTTGTAAGCTAGATTTGAGGGTGGTTTCCCTCCAGCCCCAGACTCAGGGTGTGAAGGGGGCAAAGCCAGGCAGGCTGAATGACTGCAGTCTTTTGAGTCCAAAAAGTCTACTTGTTTGCTTTGGACAGCGTTCCAAGTCAGCAATGACAGCTATATAGTAAAGCTGACCTTAAAACCTTGAAGGCTAAAAGATGTGGCGGTAAAGTCTGAGAAGGAACACATAAATGTCCAATGAATCCTAATCTAAACCTGCTTTTCAGTCAACATTTTGTCATTTGGATGGCATGCAATAGCTTATTGTTTGGGTTGAAAGTGTTCCTAACATAATTTGTCCCAGACAGGATTAATCTGTTGCGGTGAAGAGTTCATGTTTCAGAGGGAAAGTACACTGAGTCATGGAAAGCTGAGAATGAACCACAACAGATCATATAAGATGGAGAGATACAGAAAGCCTATTCCTTTTCTAATTTTCTACACTTACATAGGACAATCCCAGTTGAAGTCTGTACCCTGTACTGTACAGTAGGCAATGGTTTACAATCTGAATAACAGGCAGCCATTTTGGTTTACCATGGTTGATACAGGATTGTGAGAGTGGTTATTATTACCAGTTGTTTCATAACTTTATACTTATCACAGCATGGGATAAGCATTAGAGCTCAGACAAACAGAGAACACCACCCCCTTCATTCAAAGAAAACACCTGATTGCCAAGAGAAAAGAATGCATTGTGAGACCAAAAAAAGCCCCCTATTAAACTACCCATTGTTTGTGGTGAAATGATTTAGTTGTGGATTGTTAGGTATAACTTGTGGACTGGTCTGCTCCAATGACTAACCACAGAGTCTAAAATAAGAGTCTTCAGATTATATGTTCTTTCTGCCTGTTTCCTGTAGACAGATCAGTGGTCAGATTGGCAACATGCTTTTTGAGAAGACAAAACAAAAGTGAATTACCTAAAAAGGTCAAATGTTGCTCTAACCATTGGCGGTCAGAAGTAATACTGTAGAATCCCCAGTAAATCATTTACCTGTCCTTGAAGAAGAAGGTCTCTCCTCTGATCTGGGCCACAGCATCAAACACCACAGGTTCATTACAGATGTCCATAGGAGTGACTGGGCCCTGGGTGGGAGGCACAGGCTTGTCTGTACCAGTACCTGAGAGGAAAAGGAGAGGCAACATGGTGAGCATTGAGTAGATGAGATTGATATCCTTCAACAAGGAGAAATGCATTTGTTACCTGCAGTACATTCACCAAAGCACTCTGGTTATGAACAGCGGGTGAAGTCATGGTTACACGTTATTTTAAAAAGGTACCTACATAATGACTTCATAACACATTCATAACCCATACATAACCCATAAGCAGTACATAAGAATTTCAAACTGACCATAGAGCTCCTGGATGCCCTTGATGTCGTCGTTGGACAGTCTAAAGTTCTTGGTGAAGGTGTACATGGGGGCCATCAGAGCACCAGGGTCCTGGGAGTGTTCCAAGCCCAGGGCGTGGCCAAACTCATGGGCCGCAACCAGGAACAGACTGTAGCCTGGACAACACCAATAGGAGTGAGAGATACAGCAACACATATTGGGGCGGCAGGGTAGCCTAGTGGTTAAAGCATTGGACTAGTAACTGAAAGGTTGCAAGTTCAAATCCCCGAGCTGACAAGGTACAAATCTGTCGTTCTGCAGGCAGTTAAACCACTGTTCCTAGGCCGTCATTCTTAACTGACTTGCCTAGTTAAATAAAGGTTTTAAAAAAATATATTCAGGTGAATGAAAATAGTTTCAATGTTGGGAAATTCCTGTTGGCCACTTTCCCTTCATTCTGCATAGACAATGACAATGACATTAATGAATAAAACAGAATAATAATACAAATTATTCAAATAAATATACATGAATTGTCATTGTCCACTAAACTGCTAAAACCACCTACAAACAAACATAATGTCAAAGGTCATTGATGACATATTTACCTTGATCAGGACAGAAGCCCCACTTGCGGTCGTCGTCGTAGCTCTTGGTGGAGGCGCACCACATCTTACCGTCGCTACGTCCAGAAGCAGTGCAACTGTCATAAGTGTCTCCAAGGAACGTGAAGGGGAACACACAGGGGGAACCCTCAGAGTTTCCTCCAACGGTGGACATGGCTGCATGGGTGAACAACAATACATATTTCAGGACCAAATGGACTTTTCTTTGTGTGCCGATGAGGTCGTGCTAAAAGTTTTCAACTTTGGGTTGGGTTGAATTGCTAAATGGATTTGCTTGAGAAACTACCATGACTCTAATTACATTGACATCCGATGTATTTTGTATCTACGGTACATCCAAAACAAAACCAAATACTACTCTCCAAAAATGGGCTTTTCTTTTCCTGCATGATAATATTATATCTGGGATCTGGGTTGGTACAGCACAATACTGGGCCTGTGTAGTTTTTTAAGCAGCCTGTTTCTCATTCAGTGCTTCTTACACACAAGGCTACACTGCACGCCAGCATTCCCAACCAATTAGAACCAGATGAAAACCTCAGCCTTCAACCCCCCCCTCTCTCCCTCCCCATATCCCACTCTCTCACTCTCTCGACTCTACCCCAAACCCCTGAGCCAGCCCCACTGACACAATGGAAAATAACCCCCGCCAGCAGCCACTCAGTAAAATACTTTTACAGTCATTCAGGAGACTAGATTGGAAACCATACGTCTGGAACATTATAACATTCTCTTACACCAATACATGGAGGCATCAGCACAGCACACCTTGACTAATAAATGCAAGCACCCACACTAGTGATGCGCAGGTTGACTCATAACCTGCAGTCCCGGGAGGATGGGTTTAGGGTCATTAAATATTATGTGGCTGAAGGGTGGGTGGGTAGGCGGGTGGGTTGAATAAAGAGAAACAATACCTTAAAAAAATCCATAAATGTATAATTCTTGTGCAATATATATAGGTTACACTGAGTTTTTTTGGGGATTATTTTACGCTCTCTGTTATTAGTGCATAAACCTAAACTTCAGGGCTTAACTGTACATGTGTCAAAAAGCCTACACCGCCAATCACCAAATAATGCTTTTGGGAATGGACAGAAAGCCAAATAATGCTTTTGGGAATGGACAGAAAGCCAAATAATGCTTTTGGGAATGGACAGAAAGCCAAATAATGCTTTTGGGAATGGACAGAAAGCCAAATAATGCTTTTGGGAATGGACAGAAAGCCAAATAATGCTTTTGGGAATGGACAGAAAGCCAAATAATGCTTTTGGGAATGGACAGAAAGCCAAATAATGCTTTTGGGAATGGACAGAAAGCCAAATAATGCTTTTGGGAATGGACAGAAAGCCAAATAATGCTTTTGGGAATGGACAGAAAGCCAAATAATGCTTTTGGGAATGGACAGAAAGCCAAATAATGCTTTTGGGAATGGACAGAAAGCCAAATAATGCTTTTGGGAATGGACAGAAAGCCAAATAATGCTTTTGGAATGAGCAGAAAGCCAAATAATGCTTTTGGGAATGGACAGAAAGCCAAATAATGCTTTTGGGAATGGACAGAAAGCCAAATAATGCTTTTGGGAATGGACAGAAAGCCAAATAATGCTTTTGGGAATGGACAGAAAGCCAAATAATGCTTTTGGGAATGGACAGAAAGCCAAATAATGCTTTTGGGAATGGACAGAAAGCCAAATAATGCTTTTGGGAATGGACAGAAAGCCAAATAATGCTTTTGGGAATGGACAGAAAGCCAAATAATGCTTTTGGGAATGGACAGAAAGCCAAATAATGCTTTTGGGAATGGACAGAAAGCCAAATAATGCTTTTGGGAATGGACAGAAAGCCAAATAATGCTTTTGGGAATGGACAGAAAGCCAAATAATGCTTTTGGAATGAGCAGAAAGCCAAATAATGCTTTTGGGAATGGACAGAAAGCCAAATAATGCTTTTGGGAATGGACAGAAAGCCAAATAATGCTTTTGGGAATGGACAGAAAGCCAAATAATGCTTTTGGGAATGGACAGAAAGCCAAATAATGCTTTTGGGAATGGACAGAAAGCCAAATAATGCTTTTGGGAATGGACAGAAAGCCAAATAATGCTTTTGGGAATGGACAGAAAGCCAAATAATGCTTTTGGGAATGGACAGAAAGCCAAATAATGCTTTTGGGAATGGACAGAAAGCCAAATATTGCTTTTGGGAATGGACAGAAAGCCAAACAATGCTTTTGGGAATGGACAGAAAGCCAAATAATGCTTTTGGGAATGGACAGAAAGCCAAATAATGCTTTTGGGAATGGACAGAAAGCCAAATAATGCTTTTGGGAATGGACAGAAAGCCAAATAATGCTTTTGGGAATGGACAGAAAGCCAAATAATGCTTTTGGGAATGGACAGAAAGCCAAATAATGCTTTTGGGAATGGACAGAAAGCCAAATAATGCTTTTGGGAATGGACAGAAAGCCAAATAATGCTTTTGGGAATGGACAGAAAGCCAAATAATGCTTTTGGGAATGGACAGAAAGCCAAATAATGCTTTTGGGAATGGACAGAAAGCCAAATAATGCTTTTGGGAATGGACAGAAAGCCAAATAATGCTTTTGGAATGAGCAGAAAGCCAAATAATGCTTTTGGGAATGGACAGAAAGCCAAATAATGCTTTTGGGAATGGACAGAAAGCCAAATAATGCTTTTGGGAATGGACAGAAAGCCAAATAATGCTTTTGGGAATGGACAGAAAGCCAAATAATGCTTTTGGGAATGGACAGAAAGCCAAATAATGCTTTTGGGAATGGACAGAAAGCCAAATAATGCTTTGGGAATGAGCAGAAAGCCAAATAATGCTTTGGGAATGAGCAGAAAGCCAAATAATGTTTTTGGGAATGGGCAGAAAAAGAACACAGACACTGGACAGAGGAAGATTTAGAAAAAAGTGTGATGGACAAACAAATCTAAGTTTGAGGTGTTCGGATCACAAAGAAGAACATTCGTGAGACGCAGATAAAATGAAAAGATGCTGGAGGGGTGCTTGACGCCATCTGTCAAGCATGGTGGAGACAATGTGATGGTCTGGGGGTGCTTTGGTAGTGGTGAAGTGGGAGATTTGTACAGGGTAAAAGGGATCTTGAAGAAGGAAGGATAATCATTTTGCAACGCCATGCCATACCCTGTGGACGGCGCTTAATTGGAGCCAATTTCCTCCTACAACAGGACAATGACCCAAAGCACAGCTCCAAACTATGCAATAACTATTTAGGGAAGAAGCAGTCAGCTGGTATTATGTCTATATTGGAGTGGCCAGCACAGTCACCGGATCTCAACCCTATTGAGCTGTTGTGAGAGCAGCTGACAGTAAGAAGTGCCTATCAAGCCAATCCAACTTGTGGGAGGTGCTTCAGGAAGCATGGGGTGAAATCTTTTCAGATTACCTCAACAAATTGACAACTGGAATGCCAAAAGTCTGCAAGGCTGTAATTACTGCAAATGGAGGAGTCTTTGACGAAAGCAATGTTTGAAGGACACAATTATTATTTAAATTAAAAATCATTATTTTTAACCTCGTCAACATCTTGACTATATTTCCTATTAATTTTGCAACTCATTTCATGTATGAAATGACCCCAAACTTTTGAATGGTAGTGTACGTAAATAAGGTATTTCAGATTTTTATTTTTAATAAATTTGCACAAAATTCTAAAAACCTTTTTTCGCTTTGTCATTATGGGGTAAATATACATATATATTGTTTTAAATAAGGCTGTAACGTTACAAAATGTGTGCACTGTATAATGACAGCTACATGTATCTAATTATAGACAAGTTGGCTAACAAATAGCCCACCAAAATGTTGTAAATTATAAGCAGACACATATCTAAATTAGGAAAAAATAAATATCCTGTTCCCGTCAAAAAATTGTTCTGCCGTCTTTGACTGTAGCCTATAGCACATTTTCTACATTCACGGGTTAGGGATGGGTGAGGGCCTCAGATTTTCACTATCACATATAGTGAGGCGGTTGGGGATAGGTTAATAGCAATAGTGGGCGGGTGAAGAAACAGCTGACCCGCGCACAACTAACACACGCTAGCACACACACACACAACCTGGCTCAAGTACAATCGAAAGCACACATATTTCAATATAATCCTCAGATTATGGTTTCCATGCAACAGTCAGGTCTGTTGGATGCATCAGTGCCCTTAGCTGTTTGGGTTAACACAGCTGATGAGGCTTGTATGCTATAGGGAAGGAGAGACACCTTTGGGCTTGGACAGTATGAACTAGGAACCCACCTGTTTCAGGGCAGAACCCGTAGGACTTGTCATTGTCATAGTTCTCAGTCGTAGCACACCAGCGGTAGCCGTCGTCACGCCCCTGAGTGGTGCAACCATCATAGTTCTCCCCTTGGAACGTGAAGGGGAACTTACAGGGAGCTCCGTCCGCGTTTCCACCCAGGGTGAACAGCACTGTAACACAGGAAGTTGAAGGAATTATCTATACTGAGTTTACAGTAGGTTTCCATAATTTAATCAAATTCCATGGCAGTTACGTTGAGCCTGAGTTTGAGTGATTTCACAGACTCAATCATAAGCTAACTGAACCGCAAAATCATTGCTTGTCAGGGTGTTACACATCCACTCTGTCCAGACTAAAATGTTTATTGCTACAGTATATCAACAGTATATAAAACTATCAACAAGAGAAATGTTTCACAAGACTTCACTGAGTACGCCATTTTCTCAAGATCAAAGGATAACCAGTTAGGAAGTTTCATAAGACTGTTGGTCTCATATGAGTCGACTGTAAGCCTATATGTATCAATATGTCTTTGCGCTCATTTATGGTGAGTCTATACCCTAATGCCAGTACCATGGACAGCAGCACAAACAGACAGACAAAAGGACTGATGAAAAGCTTCATGAATCTTGCCCAGCAACACAGAGAAGTGGGAGTATTTTATGACCCAGACAACAACACTAGTTTCCCAGAATGTACTCCCACCCATTTGGTCCCAGTCCAACAGCAACAAAGCTTCTTCTAACTAATCACAAACCTCTCATCTGGAGTAACTCCTGGCCAACTCCTCGTCAGAAACTATAGCTAAAACACCACAATAGATGTTCCTTGAGGGACTGCTGAATGCAACACTCTTAACTTTATACAGTCCATGTAGATATCAAAATGCATACTATAACTGTTTTGCACAATACATTCACAGGAAGTCTTTAGAGGAAAAAGAACAGCCATGTTGGCTCCTACTCACACTCATGGGGACAGAAACCCAGGAACTTTTTAGAGGAAAAAACACAGCCATGTTGGCTCCTACTCACACTCATGGGGACAGAAACCCAGGAACTCTTTAGAGGAAAAAGAAAAGAACAGCCATGTTGGCTCCTACTCACACTCATGGGGACAGAAACCCAGGAAGTCTTTAGAGGAAAAAGAAAAGAACAGCCATGTTGGCTCCTACTCACACTCATGGGGACAGAAACCCAGGAACTCTTTAGAGGAAATAGAAAAACACAGCCATGTTGGCTCCTACTCACACTCATGGGGACAGAAACCCAGGAACTCTTTAGAGGAAATAGAAAAACACAGCCATGTTGGCTCCTACTCACACTCATGGGGACAGAAACCCAGGAACTCTTTAGAGGAAATAGAAAAACACAGCCATGTTGGCTCCTACTCACACTCATGGGGACAGAAACCCAGGAAGTCTTTAGAGGAAAAAGAAAAACACAGCCATGTTGGCTCCTACTCACACTCATGGGGACAGAAACCCAGGAAGTCTTTAGAGGAAAAAACACAGCCATGTTGGCTCCTACTCACACTCATGGGGACAGAAACCCAGGAAGTCTTTAGAGGAAAAAGAAAAACACAGCCATGTTGGCTCCTACTCACACTCATGGGGACAGAAACCGTATTTGCCGTCGTCGTCAAAGTTGTATGTGGTGGAGCACCAGAGGAATCCATCATCACGGCCCTGATTGGTACAGCTGTTGTACTCCTTCCCCATAAACATGAAGGGGAACTTACAGAACTCCCCCTCTGCATTACCAAACTTCACCTTCACAACTGTGGAGAGGAGGGGGATGGGGTTGAGGGGAGAGGTGATGATCCAAAGAGCCCAAACAGAGCTGTTTCAGATACCGTGTGGTTCAGCTATCTCCATTTCTTTTGTGAAATATTAACCGCAGATTGCTTTAAAAACGTGCCATGTATGACAATGAATAAATAGGTGATAAGTAAAAACAAGTAGGTTTATATATTACATCAGGATGAACTCGTATTTACAGACTTCATTTACAACTCAGACAGTACAGTCTCCAGTACCTTGTCCTTCTCCCAGTGTCCACTGCTCGTCGTCATCAAAGTGGGAGTCTCCTCCGGTGCCTGGTCCAGGAGCGAAGGCATGAGCCAGCAGACCATCTTTACCATCGAAGGGGTAGCCATCACCATGCTCTGTGGATTCACATAACAAGGGCTAAAACAAAAGGACTCAAGGCACAGATCAGTATACAATTACAGCCTTACTGGATGGATTCAACTCAGAATAGAACTGTTTCTGAAGTAGCTAGTGTTAGACTTCAACAGTGTAGATCACTGGGATGGTGCCATGAAGACATGTCATGAAAACACGTCATTCTGGGCTTGTTTTGACCACAAGTCGGTCAGACAGTGACCTCCATATGTTCTTACTTGATGTCTGGCCTCGCCACGAGAATATTGACTTTATGTGAGACACAGGGAACCCAGAGAAAGAGCAACTAGTAACTCACACATAGGCAGGCCTACGGTACTACACTATACGATTAGCAGCACTGAGCACCCATCATCTAATCTAGTTCCCAGCAACTTCCGCCCTTTTGCGCAATAGTCGGGTGATGAGTAGCCTGGTTAAACCAGTCTGAACGAAGGTGAGAGCAGAATTAAGTCTGGTTTAACTAGGCTACTCATCATCTGGCATTGCTGACGTTTCATACAGTACATTCAGCAGGATATAAAAGTCAAAACTGTTCTGTAATACCGTACCGTTGCGGCCAAAGTTAATCATGATGTCAGCCTCTCCATCCATGAGGCGGGTGAACTTGAGTGGGGTGACGTCACTCCAGACTTTGAAGGCCCTTAAGAAGGCGTCATCAATAGTCTCCTCGTCCAGGTCAGGAGAGTGGCCTAGAATCCTGAGAGGTGGAACACAGAGAGGAGAAGAAACTGAGGAGGAGACTCATTAAACAGCTCATCCCTGGCTGAAGATGTGCTGCATGATACATCTTACATAATGGAATATTACTGTGTGATTGACTAGGTATGCTTGAGGAAATACATGTACTACAAGCAGAAGAGGGACCAACGTCAGCATATAAAACCCTCAAACGTGAGATTCAAAATGCAGAAGGCAAAAGCTTGTACACCCATCTCTCTTCTATTTACAGGACAAAAACAATAGATCAGAGCTTTCCTAAACTCCCCTTCTGGACATAAAGTCCATCAGTCTTCAGGCCTTGCCTATGACTAATGTGGTTAGAATGCTACATGAGAGAGTCCAGCAACTAACCCCTGCTATGTGAGCCTGTCTGAGCAGGATAACGATCTGTCTCTTGTTGTTTTGGTAAACTCCTCCCCATCTTTGTTTTTCTCCATGGTACATACAGTGAGTCTGAGTGGTCATGAGGACACAGAAAGGGCTGATGTAAACAACAGAACTTTACTCTCTTCTTAACCTCAAATAAAACATATCAAACAAGCACACATTGTACAGGAATCTTGGAGCTAGCAGATTGTGGTTGGGTTGGTGGGCAGCACATAGTTGAGGTTTTCATCTCCCCAAAACAAACTGCAGGGTCTGGAGGAGTCATTTCCTTAGTCATTTCCTTAGTTCAGCAGTCAGCACATTGCACAGCAACATAGGGAGATATATGGAGTACAACCCTACTGCACATGGGGTTCAAAGCCTATTGCACAACTCCCTATACCAAAACACTATTTGGGCCAAACGAACATGTTTTGACCACTGACCTGTAGGTGATGGCGTTTTGCTGCCACTTGGGTTTCCTGTGGAAGAAGTTGTATTGGGCAACATCAGGAACTCCACAGCGGGGCTTCTTCATGATCTCCACTGTCTTGGGGTCGATCTCGCCCGTCTCTTGCAGAGAGAAGAACTTCTGCATCTTCTTCAGGGTGTCTTTCAGCACCATGAGATTACATCTGTCTTGTGGGCAGCCATAGAACTTGTTCAGATAGTGCTGCAGAAGAGAATACAAGACAAGCCTATGAGTTGATATAGGATATATTCTGATGCCTTCCTACTCTATATAGTGCATTCATCCATGTAGACATACTGTATCAATGAATGCATGAACATTTGTGTGCATTACACAATGAAACATCCCCACTGGGCACAGATGTCAGTTCAATGTCTGTTCAACGTAATTTCATTGAAATGAGTGGAAACAATGTTGATTCAACCAGTGTGTGCCCAGTGGGTATCCAACTATCAGGTCTGAAGCCAAAACATTATGAGTTTCATGAATTATTTGTCATTTTAAAGTAATTCACAAATGGTAGAATGGATTTTATGTTCTATCTTCCTGAATTTATTGAAAATAACCGATAAAGTAGTTTGAAGAAAAAGTCACATTACATTCCCACTATGAAAATTGTTTAAGGAACACTTACCAGAGCCACTTCTTTGTCTGTTTTTGGACTATCGTCTCCTGGGAACTTGATAATGGGCGAGGGGGCTGCAGAGGTTTTCTGGAGAAAGGCGATTAACTGTACCAAAAACACTTTGAGGACAAGGTGTCGGGGGCTAAATGCCGTCTGGCACCCCATCTTTCCCCGGTGGAGAATCGCTGTGTATGTAATCAGGATGGAGAAAAACAGAACGTTTCTGGGTTGGATGTCCTCTTGCCTCTTCTGTTGCTTTATCTTCTCCTCAACGGGACATTCTGCACTGCAACCCAGGTCTGCTAACTCAGTTGTGCTTACACATGCAATTTTGTATGCTGCTTTCAACGGGAAGTGTAGGCTACAGACTGCGCAGTCTCCCCAAATCGGGGAACTTTGGAGAAATGTAACCGGAGACCTGTTCCAATTACGAGTTTACTGCGTAATTCCTAGCCTCCCTTGGCCTCTGTGGTCGGTGTTCTTTGCATTGTAGGCTAGGCCTATTCGTTGTATTTGCACATATATTGAAGCGGGTACAATGATGGCACGAATCCATTATAAATAGGAGATATATTGACAATGAGAGTAAATAGATAGGGAAAAATCAGCATAAAGAGTGTGCCTTTCTAGGCTATCGACGAACAGAGGCCATGGACCGCGGACCTCCAGGGAATGTCTTGTAACGCTTCGATCACACCGAAAGGGCGTTTGCGCAAAATGGTATGCAGCATCATCTGGATATGTATGCAACACAAGTTCAACTTCTGCTACCATTCCTGTCAAGCCGTCTACGCATAACGTTTGACGCATACATTCGATAAATCCAACGTATGCACCACACAGAACGCACAGCAACTGCAATGGTGCAAGCTAAACGCAGTGTTTCATTGGAAATGAATGTAATTCTGGTGTACCAAAATGCCATGACACTGTAGGTGCAAAGTTGCTCTCTAACCAGGCCCTGAAGTTGAGAGTTCACCTGTTCTGTTCTGTCCTGGCCCCTCTTAACACCTTTCTGATTATGTTAGCAAAATGCCTACAAAATCCGTTAGCAAAAATGTTTCCCTGACACCTGTTGCTGCAAGGAACAGTACATTTAGTATCCTAGACCTAGGCGTGGCTTACTACTTCATTCATAGAAGAAACGATGCCATCTTGAAACTAAGAGTTATTCAGCTGTCCCCATAAGGAGCACCCTTTGAAGAACTATTTTTGGTTCCAGGTAGAACCCTTTTATTTCCAGGTAGAACCCTTTTGAGTTCCATGTAAAACAATTCCAGAGCGTTTTAAGGAGTTCTACCTGGAACCAAAAAGGGTTCTCCTATGGGTCAGCCGAAGAACCCTTTTGGAACCCTTTTTCTAATAATGTACCTTAGCAAACTTAGACCGCCTACTAATACTGTATCTTACAATAACAAAAAAGACATTTAAAAAAAAATGTTATGTTAACTAAAAAAATATGTATAGCTTCAAATCATGATAAGAAAAGCAATGTTGTTCTCATAGACTAGGCTACATCAATCACCAGCTATATCAAGCACTAGCTATATCAAGCACTAATTCACTGTGAACTTGTCATGGAATGCACTTTATTCTGCTCTTTTTTTTCCCAGCTTCTGAGAGTTTGCTATTGGACCGTTTGCTGTTCGGACTCCGATGGTGAACAGTGGTGCCAATGCCAACCAATGGATGCAAAGTAAATCCTCCCTTAATCTCTTCACACAGCCTCTGTGCTGATCTTGTGGGACTGTCTTTTTATTCCAAAATGTGCCTCTTGGAAAATGTATTATGGAAAATAAATGATCATCTTGGAAAATAAGTAGTCTATGGCAAAACGAAGGCAATTTCATAATTCAACCACGATGGTGACATTACATCATCTCTAGTGTTGTCATGGAGATTAGAGCCGATATATCAATATCGTGTGACAATCCCACCGATAACCGATATTCAATTTTTTTTTATCTCATGCTTATCTGAACACTTGTGGCCATTCTCATGATGTGTCATTATTGTCAGTGTGTAGGAAATCAACATTTGAAGCTCATTTCTTGGACAATTGCTCTTTTGGATGGCAATTTAAGAGAACTCAGTGTGGAACAATGTCACTTTTTAATTTCCTGCTGTAATTGTCAGATATATTGGTATCGGTAAGTTTTGTCCTCCCTAAAATCACGATCTGACCCATTGGACCCATTGGCCCAATAATAGGTCTATGTTCATAGGCTGCTCAGTATGACAGGGTTGGTAGAGTATAGCAGCCTATACAACATAATGGTGGTTTGTTAAATGTGTCGAATGGCTAAACAACAGACATCGAGCAGCTTCTGCTTTGATCTTTTCCTTTCATTAGGACTTTACTTACATTTTGTATTTATTTAAATTGTAGTAGACCAAGGAAACCACCAGATAAAGTCATAAAATGTAACCCATTACAACATTGCATACATGGAGGTCCTCTCAGTCTGGGCCAGATTATGCTCCATCTCTAAACTCTCAGTGTGATGCAATATGAGGTGAAAGGCGGACATCTGGTGGTCATGCTGTGTAAATACATTATGTACTGAGAGAAGTGCAGTCAGGAAAATCATGGGGAACTATTTAATTGGACACCACACAAACCAACATAGACTTTGGCTAGTTGTCATTATCTCACTTAGAAATGTGTTTTGTTTAAAGACATAGGTGTTTCTTGACTCATGTTTGCTACCTTTGTTTCCATACAGTATGCTACTGTGCTGTATTGAACCAATGGCAATCTTGGCCCATATCATCAAGCTGAATGCAGTCCCTTTAACATTGTATTCTTGAGCTGTTGTTATACTCTAGAACAGATATATAGTAAGTAGCCTTCCACGAGCCAGGGCAGCTCATAGGAGCAGGAGCCTGCCCTGTTCGGCGAGGCGGCTTGATGTACAACTACACCCCCTGGACAAGACACTAATCTATCTATCTCCTTAATGCTTAGTGCCAAGCAGTGACTTGGTTGGGGATCAAACTCCCAACCTTCCAACAGACATTTAACCACAAGGCCACTGAGTTGGTATAGATAAATAGGCCAATAGTATTTGCTCAAATTGAACCTCTTTGATGCTTCATCATGAAAGGGTTGTGGATTTGTATCATTTCCGTCTAGTGGCTGAACAAAGCCATGCATCTCTTTCTCATCAGTAGCTCACATAGAGCAACGCTAGGCCAGCCGCATCACATAGGCTCAGGATCTCTAAGAGATATCCTAACTCCATTTGACATCTCTTTGTTTCTCCTATCACCGTGGATTACCCCTGACAGTATGACTGTGGACTGACTCCTTAATAGAGGAAGCCAAAGGACTTTACCCAGAGATCTGACAGACAGACAGACAGACAGACAGACAGACAGACAGACAGACAGACAGACAGACAGACGGATATACTGTAGCTAGCAAATAGGATTTCTGTGGCTTATCTCACAAACCAATTTCCTGTGCTTTTAGCCAAGAGTACAGTTAATTTTTCATAGCATAGGCCTGTTTGTGGCTGAAGCAGAGTAAATGTAACATCCATTTGCCTACAATATCCTGGGCCTGTCACTGCAGAGCAGGGCTTCATTTCATGCACTGATACATGCAGCCATCTGCGCAGACTGACACGCAGGGAGTGGGACACACACACACACACACACACACACACACTCACACTCACTCACAGATTTCTCAAAGCTCTGACAAATAGAGAGGGATGCCCATTAAATGTACATGCACCCTGCCTTTTCCAAATAGAAAATGCTGAGGCGTGTAAACTTGGGTAACAGCTAAGTGAATGCCTTTGTGCATATGAATGCAAATTTGCGGGGGATACGGGCATAAAGAGATTGAGATGATAAACTTTGATTTGCATGTAAATTGTTTCTTTTATTCTCTGTTTGTTTACTGCCACAGCTCCTTTAGATTGAAGGCAGCGACTCTCAAGTTCTCGCTCCTCCATGTGTGTGTGTACGTGCGTGTGTGTTCTTGTTGTTTTGATTGCAAATGTCTGCATGTGTTGATCTCCTCCTTTGTATTTTATGTCGTCCTGATGGTTGACTTTTAAAGGGAAACAAACCTGATTGTAATAGAATATGCCGTATAGTACTTCTATAATTTACAGTATATAACTTCACACATAGCACAGGGCCTAAACATAATCATAAACATCCCACATATATTTGATTTACAGTTTTTTACAATCACTTTGGCACTAATTTCGGAACCTTGATGTCATTTTTCAAAACTCTAGACACAAAACTCACAACCAATGATCAAAATGCACATTTTTCAAAACTCTTAACACTTTTTCCAATTTCTTGGATACAATACACATAAAGCTAAGAACATTTGTTCATTGAACTAAAATCACCTTTTCAAAATAAACACAACTTAACATCAAAGTATTACCATTTCAAAATGCAATTCACACATTACATCTGAGATGACTGTCTATTCATTTCATTACAATGATCTACTATCAATTGATACAACTGCTCAAAATGATAAGTGACTGTTGCATTACTCTTAATGTGTAGTTTTATGGAAACTGACAAACAATATTCCATGTTTAGATCATGAAAGTTTCAGGATAACGAGATCCATTATCACCAATTACCGTGGAATATGAACCAATTGGACTACATTATCTATGGCTGTAATATTTCATCATCATTCTTTATCAGACACTGTTTCTATGGTCCCATGAACCACTTTTCCAGACCATGTTTTCAGATTTGACATTACTGTACATTCACCGGCCACTTTATTAGGTACACCTTTCTGGTACTGGGTAGGACCTCCTTTTGCCTCAGCCTGAATTATTCATGGTGTTGTACATTAAGAGATGCCATTTTGCACACCACTGTTTTAAACAGCTGTTATTTGAGCATTTGTGGCCTTTCTGTTAGCTTGAATGAGTCTGGACATTCTCCTCTGACCTCTCTCATTAACAAGGTGGTTTTGCCCACAGAACTGCCGCTCACCGAATGTGTTTTGTTTATCGCACCATTCTCTGTAAACTCTAGAGACTGTAGTGCATAAAAATCCCAGGAAGGCAGCTGTTTCTGAGATGCTGGAATCACCATGTTTATTTATTTATTATTATTTATTATTTATTTTACCTTTATTTAACCAGGTAGGCTAGTTGAGAACAAGTTCTCATTTGCAACTGCGACCTGGCCAAGATAAAGCGTAGCAATTCGACACATACAACAACGCAGAGTTACACATGGAATAAACAAACATACAATCAATAATACAGTAGAACAAAAGAAAACAAAAATTCTATATACAGTGAGTGCAAAAATGTGTGGCATCAACAATCATACCACGGTCAAAGTTGCTTAGATTACTCATCTTGCCTGATCTAATGTTTGGTCGAACAACATTTAAATCTCTCTACTCTATACTCTCTATATTGAGTTGCAGGCAGCCACATGATTCGCTGTTCGAATGAAACCTTCCTTGATGAGCTAAATCAGGTCTGTAGAGCTGTTGACATTTTACTGTATTTTTTTAGCTAATTATTTTTGCTTTGATTCAAAGAAACCTATGTTGTGATTTTATTGTATTTCATCAATTCATGTCATATTTGTTCTATGATTCCACTGTGTCTGTAGTATTCTCTCTAATAGTCCTTTTACAGTGATGTATTTACGTGTAGTAGCATAATGAAGCATGTGTCACATATTTTGTACTACAATATTTAATGATTGTACGAACAACTACACAGTGAAACGATCGGTATCTTCTGTGTGGGTGATCTAAATGAATGGTCCTATGGTATTTCATGATAAATTAGTTATTTGAACCAATGATTCTGCAAGTGCAAGGTTTCTTTAAAGATATGAATGCACAATGCAATGTGTTACAAGTGATGACCATTTTGAGTTTTGTCTAGAGCTTTGAAAAATGACGACAAGGTTCTGAAATTAGTGTCAAAGTGATTTGAAAAAACTGTAATGGCTAACAGAGATTTTTTTTCCATAGGGAATATGTTCAGTTTATGTGCAATATGCTTACTCTAGTCTTCTCAAATCAAATCGTATTTGTCACATGCTCCAAATACAATTTTTAATTTTTTATTTAGTCAGTTAAGAACAAATTCTTATTTTCAAGGACGGCCTAGGAACAGTGGGTTAACTGCCTGTTCAGGGGCAGAACAACAGATTTGTACCTTGTCAGCTCGGGGGTTTGAACTTGCAACCTTCCGGTTACTAGTCCAACGCTCTAACCACTAGGCTACCCTGCTGCCCCTACAACAGGTGTAGGTAGACCTTACCGGTAGACCTTACCGTGAAATGCAAACTTACAAGCCATTAAAACCTGTCTAGGACTGGGGTTCCGCTAGCGGAATTCTCGTTAATCCAGCCACAGTGTCTGATTTCAAAAATGCTTTACAGCGAAAGCTCCACAAACTATTATGTTAAGTCACCACCAAGCCACAGAAAAACCCAGCCATTTTTCCAGCCAAAGAGAGGAGTCACAAAAAGCACAAATAGAGATCAAATTAATCACTAACCTTTGATGATCTTCATCAGATGACACTCATATGACTTCATGTTACACAATACATGTATGTTTTGTTCGATAAAGTGCATATTTATATAAAAATAATCTCATTTTATATTGGCGCGTTACATTCAGTAGTTCTAAAATATGCAGTGATTGTGCAGAGAGCCACATGAATTCACAGAAATACTCATTATAAATGTTGATGAAAATTCAAGTGTTATGCATGGAACTTTAGATACACTTCTCCTTAATGCAACCGCTGTGTCATATTTCAAAAAATCTTTACGGAAACAGCATAATCTGAGTACGGCGCTCAGAGCCCAAACCAGCCAAAATAAATATCCTCCATGTTGCGCGGTCAACATTAGTCAAAAATAGCATTATAAATATTCACTTACCTTTGATGATCTTCATCAGAATGCATTCCCAGGAATCGCAGTTCCACAATAAATGTTTGTTTTGTTCGATAATGTCCATCATTTATGTCCAAATAGCTTCTTTTGTTAGGGCGTTTGGTAAACAAATCCAAACGCGCGTTCAGGTCCAGTCGGACGAAAAGTTCAAGAAGTTATATTACAGGTCGAAGAAACTTATCAAACTAAGTATAGAATCAATCTTTAGGATGTTTTTATCATAAATGTTCAATAATGTTCCAACTGGAGAATTCCATTGTCTGTAGAAAAGCAATGGAATGAGAGATACCTCTCATGTGAACGCGCGTGACTGAGAACAAGGCTGCTGCCAGACCCCTTAGTCAAACAGCTCTCATTCGCTCCCACTTCCCAGTAGAAGCCTGAAACAACGTTCTAAAGACGCTTGACATCTAGTGGAAGCCTTAGGAAGTGCAAAATAACCCATATCCCACTGTGTATTCGATAGGGGTTGAGTTCAAAAACTACAAACCTCAGATTTCCCACTTCCGGTTTGGGTTTTTTCTCAGGTATTTGCCTGCCATATGAGTTAGGTTATACTCACAGACATCATTCAAACAGTTTTAGAAATGTCAGAGTGTTTTCTACCAATACTAATAATAATATGCATATATTAGCATCTGGGTGTCACGCCCTGGTCTTAGTATTTTGTGTTTTCTTTATTATTTTGGTCAGGCCAGGGTGTGACATGGGTTTTTTATGTGGTGTGTTTTGTCTTGGGTTTTTTTCGTACGTATTGGGATTGTGGCTTAGTTGGGTTTTCTAGGTAAGTCTATGGTTGCCTGAAGTGGTTCTCAATCAGAGGCAGGTGTTTATCGTTGTCTCTGATTGGGAACCATATTTAGGCAGCCATATTCTTTGAGTGTTTCGTGGGTGATTGTTCCTGTCTCTGTGTTTGCACCAGATAGGGCTGTTTTAGGTTTTCACTTTCCTTGTTTTGTTAGTCTGTTCATGTATAGTTTTCTTCATTAAAAGAACCATGAATAGAAACCACGCTGCGTTTTGGTCCGCCTCTCCTTCACCACAAGAAAACCGTAACAGAATCTCCCACCACAACAGGGCCAAGTGGCGTGGTGACAGGCAGCGACAACAGGAGCAGCGAAATCCAGATTTCTGGACATGGGAGGAGATATTGGACGGTAAAGGACCCTGGGCACAGCCTGGTGAATATGGAGGCGGTGAAAGCGGAGAGGCGTTGGTATGAGGAGGCAACACGGAGACGCGGTGTGAAGGCCGAGATTCAGCCCCAAAAATGTATTGGGGGGGGGGGCTCACAGGGAGTATGGCTACGCCAGGTAGGAGACCTGCGCAAACTTCCTGTGATTACCGGGGGGCTAGAGAAACCGGGCAGGCACCGTGTTATGCTGTGGTGTGCACAGTGTCTCCAGTGCAGGTGCATAGCCCGGTGCGGTACATACCAGCTCCGTGTATCGGCCGGGCTGGAGTAAGCATCGAGCCAAGTGTCATGAAGCCGCTCTACGCATCTGGTCTCCAGTGCGTCTCCTTGGACCGGCTTACATGGCACCAGCCTTGCACTCTGTGTCTCCGGTTCGCCTGCATAGCCCAGTGCGGGCTATTCCACCTCGCCACACTGGCAGGGCGACCGGGAGTATTCAACCAGGTAAGGTTGGGCAGGCTCGGTGCTCAAGAGCTCCAGTGCGCCTGCACGGTCCGGTCTATCCAGTACCACCTCCACGCATCAGCCCTCCGGTGGCAGCTCCCCGCACCAGGCTTCCTGTGCGTGGTTTCGGCCCAGTACCACCAGTGCCAGCACCACGCATCAGGCCTACAGTGCGTCTCGCCTGTCCAGCGCTGCCAGAGCCTTCCTCCTCTCCAGCGCTGCCGGAGTCTCCCGCCTATCCAGCGCTGCCAGAGCCTTCCTCCTCTACAGCGCTGCCGGAGTCTCCCTCCTGTTCAGCGCTGCCAGAGCTGCCAGTCTGTAGAGAGCAGCCTGAACTGCCAGTCTGCAAGGAGCTGCCAGCCTGCAAGGAGCTGCCAGAGCTGCCAGTCTGCAAGGAGCCGCCAGAGCTGCCAGTCTGTAGAGAGCAGCCTGAACTGCCAGTCTGCAAGGAGCTGCCAGAGCTGCCAGTCTGCATGGAGCAGCCAGAGCTGCCAGTCTGCATGGAGCAGCCAGAGCTGCCAGTCAGCATGGAGCAGCCAGAGCCGCCAGTCAGCATGGAGCAGCCAGAGCCGCCAGTCAGCATGGATCAGCCAGAGCCGCCAGTCAGCATGGAGCAGCCAGAGCCGCCAGTCAGCATGGAGCAGCCAGAGCCGCCAGTCAGCATGGAGCAGCCAGAGCCGCCAGTCAGCATGGAGCAGCCAGAGCCGCCAGTCAGCATGGAGCAGCCAGAGCCGCCAGTCAGCATAGAGCAGCCAGAGCCGCCAGTCAGCATGGAGCAGCCAGAGCCGCCAGTCAGCATGGAGCAGCCAGAGCCGCCAGTCAGCATGGAGCAGCCAGAGCCGTCAGTCAGCATGGAGCAGCCAGAGCCGCCAGTCAGCATGGAGCAGCCAGAGCCGCCAGTCAGCATGGAGCAGCCAGAGCCGCCAGTCTGCCAGGATCCGCCAGTCAGCCAGGATCTTCCAGGGCCGCCAGTCAGCCAGGATCCGCCAGGGCCGCCAGTCGGCCAGGATCCGCTAGTCAGCCAGGATCTGCCAGAACCACCAGCCAGCCAGGATCTGCCAGAGCAAACTACCTGCCTGAGCTTCCTCTCAGTACTGAGCTTCCTCTCAGTACTGGGCTTTCTCTCAGTACTGGGCTTTCTCTCAGTACTGGGCTTCCTCTCAGTACTGGGCTTCCTCTCAGTACTGGGCTTCCTCTCAATACTGGGCTTCCTCTCAGTGCTGGGCTTCCCCTCAGTGCTGAGCTACCCCTCAGTCCCGATCTACTCCTCAGTCCCGATCTACTCCTCAGTCCCGATCTACTCCTCAGTCCCGATCTACCACTCAGTCCCGAGCTACCTCAGTCCCGAGCTGCCCCTCAGTCCCGAGCTGCCCCTCAGTCCAGTGGGGTCCTTGGTGAGGGCTACTAGGCCAAGGTCGGCGGCAAGGGTCGCCTATCTAAGGACGCGAGGAAAATGGACTAAGACTTTGTTGGAGTGGGGTCCACGTCCCTGCGCCGGAGTCGCCCCCGTGGACAGACGCCCACCCGGACCCTCCCCTATGGGTTTAGGTGTGTGGCCGGGAGTCCGCACCTTGGGGGGGGGGGGGGGGGGGGGGGGGGGGGGGGTGGGTTCTGTCACGCCCTGGTCTTAGTATTTTGTGTTTTCTTTATTAATTTGGTCAGGCCAGGGTGTGACATGGGTTTTTTTATGTGGTGTGTTTTGTCTTGGGTTTTTTTCGTACGTATTGGGATTGTGGCTTAGTGAGGTTTTCTAGGTAAGTCTATGGTTGCCTGAAGTGATTCTCAATCAGAGGCAGGTGTTTATCGTTGTCTCTGATTGGGAACCATATTTAGGCAGCCATATTCTTTGAGTGTTTCGTGGGTGATTGTTCCTGTCTCTGTGTTTGCACCAGATAGGGCTGTTTTAGGTTTGCACTTTCCTTGTTTTGTTAGTCTGTTCATGTATAGTTTTCTTCATTAAAAGAACCATGAATAGAAACCACGCTGCGTTTTGGTCCGCCTCTCCTTCACCACAAGAAAACCGTAACACTGGGACTGAGTAGGAGGCAGTTTACTCTGGGCACACTATTCATCCAAAAGTGAAAATGCTGCCCCCTACCCCAAAGAAGTTTTAAACCAACAATGCAGTTCAAGAAATAGAGTTAAGAAAATATTTACTAAATAACCTAAAGTACAAAATAAAATGAAAAGTAACTCAATTAAAATAACAATAACGAGGCTATACATTGGGTTACAGCTTAGTCTATGTAATTTGTACATGTACAACAAGTACAAAATGACATGTATTTAAGTATTTTTGTTGTTGTAGTTGTGACATTAACATGAGAATGTTCAACATGTTTTAATTTAAGTAAAATGTTTTAATTCTATTTTGTAAGTGTGAATGAAGGTGTCTATAATATAATAAAAAAAATATATACAATGGTGGGGGAGTGCCAAGATGGAGGCACGGTAGCTTCAAAACAGCGCCCCCTGTCAGTCATCTAGTGTATGTATAAATCATTTGATGTGACAAGGGATGGGAATGGGACAGACTGGACAGACTAGACATGAAGAGTTTCTTCTACTGTATCAAGCCTCTCCAGTGGTCCTTGGTCTGCTCCAGTACTACTGATTGACCCCAGTCTAACAGAAGACACATACACACACACACACACACACACACACACACACACACACACACACACACACACACACACACACACACACACACACACACACACACACACACACACACAAGCCATGCAGATCCTCTGATGAATCACCAAACCTCTTCATGATTCTCTAAATGTCCAACCTGGTAAAAGTCACAGTTCCTCTACATACACTTCCACCCTCTCCTCTCACTCAAAGTTGTAGAGAGGTTCTGGTAGTAGTAGAACTTAGGAGGATGGAGTGGCACACACAGCTTTGAGTGAAACAGACTGGAACTGGAAAAACCATGTCCCTCCTTGCATTCCTTAGTGTTCGAGTCGATGTGGTGGAATGGAATCGTAGTTGTTATGTTGAGAGTTAAGACTGATGCAGAGAGGTTGATAATCAGTCTGGTAGGATTGGTTGTTTGAAATGATTAAGCAATGGTTGCTGAGTAAACAAATCCCAACATCTTCCCCCTGACCAATTAATTTATTTTAGGTAAGATAATATGGCTAAGCACTGTGTTAGCGAATAGTATGACACATATTATATCACGCAGTTTGAAACATTGTGATGATGAATTATAGAACATACATCCATTGTCTTGGACATATTTAATTTATAAGCGCACTAAGACAGTTCAGCACTGCTGGGTCATTATTGTTGCATATTGTGTCACTGCTCCTCTCCACACCTGGGTTCAAATACTATTTAAAAACATTTACAATCCTTTATATGTACTTGGTTGAGCTTGCCTGTCGCAATTAACCAATAGAATAGTCCCAAAAGTGTAAACCCTTCCCATCTGGCACTTTTATACAATACGCTTTTATTAATATTTCACCTATTTGAAATATTTAAAATAGTATTTGAACCCAGGTCTGCTCCTCTTGGATGCTTGCAAACTACCAGTTTGTTGAAATGCAATGAATCACAGCTTTTGACTGACTGACGTGTTGTATGTGAAATCTGAGAGCCTGGCCCAGAGAGCAGCATGAACAGAACTGTTTTATTTAATGCTTTTCCCCTCCATTCTGTTTCTCTTTTAGTGTTGCCGTGTAAACACTGATGCAATAACGCATTCCATTATAGCGCTGAGAGGAAGAGACTTGCGTCTCGTCTCCCGTGGCTCCTCTCCATCTCAATAATAGGTCAACAGCTGTATTTGAAAAATGTATAAAATGTATAACATTTTGATCAGTTGCAAAGGTTAGCAGCGGTGGCGGCGCTCCGAGATTGGAGCTCAGATCAGCAGTGAATCTCTATGGAGATGAGGGAGGAAGAGGTGGCTTTGATGAGTGCAGCATGTAAATGATTTGAATTGTGTTTATAGGACATGGGGCCGACCCCGGCCCTGCGTCACTACAAGGCGGAGATCCTCATGCTCCTGCTGCTCCACTCTGTGGTGGGGCCTCGCAAATACACATCATAGAAATTACCAAGAGAGAGCAAGGCATCAGAACCCAGTCTTTGGGCTTTATTCTCTCTCTGTCTCTCTCTCTCTCTTTTATTTGTTTTCCTCCTTAACCTCCATGACTGTCAGACAACAGGGATTTAGATTAGGCATCAGAGTTTTTAATGTGAAGTAGTACATATATCATCTTGTCATCTCAATAGAAGACAGCTAAACAATCAGTTTGTAAAAGAATCAGCACCACTAGGCAATGATGGCACCGTTGGGCCTGTATGTATATGTTTTAGAGAAATTCAAATATTGATGCCTTTTTCACGTCTAAGACAAATTACTCTCGAAAGATATCCCAGAGAGGTACATACCCAGACATGGAAATGAAATATGAATGGTTACCTTGAATTGCTTTTAGTAATTGTAAAATATTCAAAGTGGTATTTATGGAATGAAAGCCTCACTCCCCTGCTTGCTATGCACAAGCTGGCAGGTTGACAGTAGGGGATTACTTTGTCAGTGGTTGTTCTGATTTGGCCATCACAGAAGAAAATGAATAGCCTTGATAAGTCATGTTCAGGTTTGGATGTACCTGCACCGATGGTAAGGGATGTGAATGAAATATGATGTAAGTGAGTGAACGCATTCAGTCTGACAGTTCTAAGAGCTCTGCTGCAGATTAGCTCCTGGTGCTGTTTGTACATGTCAGGTGGGGACAGGGACAATTGTGTTTCTAGTGATTACTGTTTGTTAAGGAAATTAGCATGATGAGTAGAAATTACATGTAGTCAATCAATGGTCTTAATTTCTTTACCCATGGCTTGTGTATGATTTAAAGAGCATATCACGTTTTGTTTTAAAGAGCTATAATGTATTTTCCAGAGTCCTATTTCTGATCCCAAGCTAGAAATTTAGCTTCCTTCCTTCTTCAAAAGATTGACATATGTCATAAGTGCTTTGTGATAGAAGAACACGTGAGATTCCATATTTTAGTAAATGCGCTCCAGTTGTTAGGTTTGACCTATAGTAAATCTCATGAGAAAAAAAAATGATGGTAGAATAGTAACTACCTGATGGAGGGTATGTATAGGCACTTTAGAAGGACATGTTCCCAGGCCCCATTACGTTGTCTCTGGGGAGAGGGAGAGCAGATGCCAAGGCCCAGGCTAGGAGAACACAAATCCCTCTTTGAACATGAGGTGGTGGAGCGTCTCTCTAATCCATTCTCCCTTCTCTCCTTCTTTCCAGGGGGCTCGTATCATCACCTGGCTGGCACTAATGTATTCCAACCCTAGTCTGTCGTCTTAATAATGTGTTGTTTTTTGTGTGTTTTTTGTGGGGGAGTATGACATTGTGTGTGTGGGTGTGTGACACTGTGTGCGACAGTGTGTGTGTGTGTGTGTGTGTATGTGTGATTGTGCTGTGATTGGGATGTGTGTGACACTGTGTGTGTCTGTGTGTGCTTAGTGGCTGAGATGACCTCATCATTGAGTATATATAGCCTGTCTGCCTCTCTAGTCTACTGTGAGGTCTCCAGCAGCTTGTCCCTCAGGCTCGGCTCTTAATTCAGAGAATGTGTAATACACCCAGGTAAGCAGGTTTAATCTGCTTTGGGCTTGCATACAGAGCAGACAGAATTTGATTTGATTTGATGTGTATCTACCCGCTTTACATCATACAGCACATTTCAACAGCTGGCCTCAATATGAGTATGTTTTTTTTCTCTTTTCTTTTAAACTTAAATCTCCCTCACATCCAAACTGGTTCAAACAAATGTCCCTCAGTCACCTTATTGGCCCGGCTTCCTGGAAAAACATAATAGCTTTAAAGCTCAATATGGCATTGTTATGGTTTCGTACCCTCTGTCACAAATTCCAGACAGAAGTGGATTTCCTATTCCCTGTCAATAACACCCAGAGTATCACCTCTGAAAATGAGGAAGCATGATTCAATAAACCTGTCACTTATTTATTTCACTTTGACCCCGTGTTACCCTTGTTAGTCCAGGGGAGTTGGATTACCGTTGCTTTTCCACCATGTATGTAACCTTTATAGCCTTCCCAAGAAACAGAAACACATCAGACTGGCTACATCAGTTCCTCTTTGGCCTACACTGTCCACAGACCCCAGTCATTGTGCAGCTGTTTTCAAGCCCCTCTCAGAATCACACGCTGGTAAAGAAGTCGCCTGTGCAGGACATTTTTAATGTTTGTGCTTTTCTATTAACTAATTTCTGTGTTCTATTCATGTGCTTTTCTAATAACCATTTTCTACGAATCCTCACTATCAGTAGTTGCAATTTGGCCGTACGCCCAGAACTTTGTTTTGAGAACGAAAGATATCTCAGTTTCAAGGTCTCGGCTTAGAGAGAAGAAGCCTTGTGAGGAATTGGTCTGTCACATGTTATGAGCCAGTATTGGTCGGTCACATGAATGAAACAAAACTTTAATGATGAATAAATTATGCTAAATCATGCAAATATAACTTGTCTGTGTATTGCCATATACAGTATAAGACAACTGCTGGGACTGCCACAGCAAAGCTCCTGATTGACATGTGCACTATGGTGCATTGAGTTGGTTGGAACTTCTCCAGCGCGCTGATAGTAATAAAGAATGATTCATTTAAGATTGACTTTGAGTGTAGCTAGTTGTAATTTCCATGACACGCTGTATATATACAGTAGCGATGGATACAATATTTTTGTATCCAAATCCGGCTTTAAACTTCTTCACAACAGTATCTTGGACCTGCCTGGTGTGTTCCTTGTTCTTCATGATGCTCTCTGCGCCTTTGACGGACCTCTGAAACTATCACAGTGCAGGTGCATTTATACGGAGACTTGATTACACACAGGTGGATTGTATTTATCATCATTAGTCATTTAGGTCAACATTGGATCATTCAGAGATCCTCACTGAACTTCTGGAGAGAGTTTGCTGCACTGAAAGTAAAGGGGCTGAATAATTTTGCACGCCCAATTTTTCAGTTTTTGATTTGTTAAAAAAGTTTGAAATATCCAATAAATGTCGTTCCACTTCATGATTGTGTCCCACTTGTTGTTGATTCTTCACAAAAAAATACAGTTTTATATCTTTATGTTTGAAGCCTGAAATGTGGCAAAAGGTCGCAAAGTTCAAGGGGGCCGAATACTTTCGCAAGGCACTGTACGTATATATTTTACCTTTATTTAACTAGGCAAGTCAGTTAAGAACAAATTCTTATTTACAATGATGGCCTACCCCAGATGACACTGGGCCAATCATGCACCACGCTATGGGACTCCCAATCACAGCTGGATGTGATGCAACCTGGATTCAAACCAGGGACTGCAGTGAGATGCACCTCTTGCACTGAGATGCAGTGCCTTAGACCATTGCGCCACTCGGGAGCCTTATATCACTGATTCACTTTTAATCACATAGCCTTAAACCAGTGGACTTGTTGATCCAGATATGAAGACACATCATCATGAAGACACATCACATACTCATTATGCAGCTCTTCAGACTGCAGAGGCATGCTACTGGATGTTGTTACCACAGAGACGCTCCCCTGGCCTGGCCTGCATGGTAGGTTATGAAAACAGCATTGTGTTGTGATGCGTGTTAGCAAGCGGCGGCCCGGAGGTGGTTCCATGTATGAGCCAGTGTTCTGGTCATGGAATCCCATGCCTCCTCCTATTTCTGCAGCCTGTGATCTAGGATCTGGGTCCTGTTGTATATAGGCTTGTCTGTGGCCCGTAGGCCCCCTCTCTAACTAAGCACCGGATGGCACGCCACCTCTCTCTCCTTTCTTCGCCCGCCCGCCAGGGATGTTAGTTTACAGGATATTGGAAAAGACCTGTGTCAGGAAGTGGAGGCCCACAGGCCATTGGGGAGCGGAGGTGGTGTTGCTCTAGATTACTGTATCACCTCTCTCTCTCTCTCCAGGTAACAGCAGAAGTTGTGTCTGATGGGTGACAGGTTTGTGTGTTTGGGGGTTTGTAAAGCACTGGGATCAGAGCCTTGTGTTGAGCACAGGAGGTTGGTAGCACCTTAATTGGGGAGAACGGGCTCGTGGTAATGGCTGGAGCGGGATTGGTGTAATGGTACCAAACACATGGCTTGATGCCTTTCCATTGGCTCCGTTCCATCCATTATTATGAGCCGTCCTCCCCTCAGCAGCCCCCACTGGTGTTGAGATACCCAAATATAAGGATGTCAAGAATGAACTCTATATCTATATAATAAAGATAGTTTGTGTAGTAGGTTTGTGTAGTGGGTTTGTGTATTAAGTTTGTGTAGCAGGTCTGTTATCCTCTAGTTTTCAGTGCATGTTTCTTAGTTGGGGTATGAACATTTTATTTCTATGTAAAATAACTAAAGGCACATGACATGTTAGACAGAGTGTATTTTATCTTTAATATGGGAATGTGACAGGGAATGAAATGAATCAGTGCTCTGTGCTAACCCCAGCAGCATTAATATGCAACCCGGATAGACGGCCTAACTGTAATTTATATGATATTCCCAGAAGAATCATTATTATTCCCAGGTCTTGGCAGGAACATTTGGCCTATAAAGAAATTAACTTTGTCTCTTTGCTAAGTACACCAATACATCAGGCTGTAATCTCTCCCATAGATGAATCATATTTCATATTACGCAAGGCAAATGTATTCATATTGCATATTTTTCTAATTTCTCCTGTCTGACCATCTGTATGTATTTAGTCTTACCAAGATGAATCCTCTGATCCTATTGGGTCAGGACTGGAGGCAGGTGTTTTTATTATACCAATAGGAGGAAGTAAGAGCTGGTATCAGGACGTAATCCTACACATCATTTTTTATATCTCTGTAATATATCAGGGACAGTGATTTCCCTCACCAACAACATTGTTAGACCCGCTTTGGTGATTACGATGTGTGTGTGTGTGTGTGTGTGTGTGTAGTGTGTGTTTTGAACAACGGTGAATGGGTGGGGGTGGACAATATGCCCTGACATTTCCTACAGCATTGTGAATATCACTGACGTATGAAATTGCAGTCTGTTTCCTCAGATCAGAGTGCTTAATCATTTAAGAGGACCAATCCTTGAAAGAATTACAGGGAGGGGGTGAGAATGGGGAAGGGAGGGGTGAGGAGGGGTCTGAGAGAGGGGGAGAGGGGGGATATTGAGGCCTATTGGGTTTGAGAGAGGAAAGTGCAGAGGTCACCATTCTACATTGCCCCTCTGTTGACCCAAATTCTACAATACCCTGATTTTCCCAGGAAATGGAAGTATTAATTCTGATCTCTTTTCTCTGGTTAAATGTGTAACCTGTTTGATAATAGTACTACTCAAGATGACTAGATGATGAAATTGGTCAGGTCAGGTTATGTATGATTTGAGGTTTACTTGACACAGGTTGTGCACAATGTGCACACTCACCTAACAGCAAACAACACTAACTGCAGGTACAGTATGTTTGTTACTGTATGTCCGCAGTCTTACAGTACATTTGCACTCTGCAATTCACTGATGTTCTACACTTGTCTGGTCTTCCCTAAGGCATCTCTCTCTGTTAGACAGGACGTGTAGATGGAGGTACAGACAGATTGCTACTGGTGTTAATGTTAATGTAAACGATCGGCCTGTCAGGCAGAGCTTGTGTTTCTTAATCTCCTGCTTCTGCCTTAACATGATCAAAGTGATGCAAATAGAAGCCTGTATTGATTTACGGCACCAGGCCTGTTTATGCATTTATGTCACCTATCTGTAGTTCCCATCTGTTTTTAAAAGTCCTGTGAAACTGCCTGGAACCCATAGATGTCAGTCTCCGTAAAGCAGTGATTCTCTGGCCCCATGGGTCGCATGTTCCTGTCACAATTAGGTTATGAGTGAGGATTTAGATTCAGGCAGATGATTATTTTGACCTTATGTTTGGTTTGGGTTACAGATGGGATGCTATTCAGACTATAATCCCCCAGTTCCTCATCCTGTCAACCTTTACTCATACCCTACTTTCTGTCTGGTGTGTTACAACATACAGTAAAGTGCCCATGTTGGGTCTTCATTTGAGCCAGTTTGCTATAGCAGGAAAATAATCCTGCAGCAACAGGAAATATTAATTATTATGTGGATTATATTTAATTGACATTTTTGGAAGGGTTGATAAATTTTTTCATAAGGGAATATCAAGTCTGAAATTTTAAAGTGGAAATTATTACCTTCAGAAGCCTTTATAAACCTGAAATACACTACACGTTTGACATTTCCTGCATTACAGGAAAGTTCTAACTCCCAGGCCCAGCGATCTGAACAGCACCCATAGGCTCCTCTAACTCCCAGGCCCAGCGATCTGAACAGCACCCATAGGCTCCTCTAACTCCCAGGCCCAGCGATCTGAACAGCACCCATAGGCTCCTCTAACTCCCACGCCCAGCGATCTGAACAGCACCCATAGGCTCCTCTAACTCCCAGGCCCAGCGATCTGAACAGCACCCATAGGCTCCTCTAACTCCCAGGCCCAGCGATCTGAACAGCATCCATTGGCTCCTCTAACTCCCAGGCCCAGTGATCTGAACAGCACCCATAGGCTCCTCTAACTCCCAGGCCCAGCGATCTGAACAGCACCCATAGGCTCCTCTAACTCCCAGGCCCAGCGATCTGAACAGCATCCATTGGCTCCTCTAACTCCCAGGCCCAGCGATCTGAACAGCACCCATAGGCTCCTCTAACTCCCAGGCCCAGCGATCTGAACAGCACCCATAGGCTCCTCTAACTCCCAGGCCCAGCGATCTGAACAGCACCCATAGGCTCCTCTAACTCCCAGGCCCAGCGATCTGAACAGCACCCATAGGCTCCTCTAACTCCCAGGCCCAGCGATCTGAACAGCACCCATAGACTCCTCTAACTCCCAGGCCCAGCGATCTGAACAGCATCCATTGGCTCCTATAGCGCCCAGGCAATCTGAACAGCCACAATGAACTCTCTGTCACAATAAGACATGCTGATTAGGACAGCCATTGCAGGAAAATGAAAATGAATTCAAATGGCTCTGGAGAAGTGTCGTATGGAATTGTTGCCAGCCAGGGTCAGCCTTCCAGACGGCTAGTGTATGCAAAGTAATTCATCCACTCGCATTATCCCAATAATGATATATTTCAGGGATTATGAATTGGGATGTTTCCTCGCTACAACGCTTTAAATTATATTTAGGAGAGGGGCGTTAAGATTACTGCTGCCCTTTAATTTCAGAGACGGAGCACGTTGTCACCATCTGCATGAAATCTTATTCTAATAACATAGAGCAATTTGTGGGGTATAATCACCTAGGCGACCATTACACCAATGGCCCGGCCCGCCCGCCTTCCAATCACATTCTTCAACAGAGCGTTTAGTGCCTTTGTGGGGGAATGTGTCGTGCGTTAAGACTGGTTGAATTAGAAAAGAAAAATGAAAGAGCGGAATGATATTTATTCATGCGAGTTCCTCTCATGGAACATTACTGCACTTCATTGCTACCTTTGGAAATGTATGCAGAATGAGAAACGTATTCATTTCCAACTGCTTCTGCATGATTGTATAGCCTCTCCTCTTCTGTTTTTTCAAGTATTAACTAACAAATGTGTTTTTCTCTTTGCAGTATATCCTGTGATCAATCATTGATTCTTATAACAGTCACACTTTGTTGCAATATGTTTTCACATCTGCAAAAAAGTAGCTGAGTGTAGGTCTAACATGTGAAAGTAGTACTGTACATGTCAAAGTAGAAAGTCTATTCCCGCTATAGCTCTGTGAGTGGGCCCCAGTGTATAGCCTTCTATATCAGATTTCCAGATTCAGTAAAGGTATGTATTTTCCACACGCTAGGTCCGTCAGTCGGGTAGTGTGTGTGTGTGTGTGTGTGGATGGATGGTGGCCGTCAGGTTCCTAATTGATGACTGGTGGGTGAGTATCGGAAGCAGTCAGCTGGCAGCTGAGGGGAGATCCGCTGGTAGGTTGGTACCCCCTTCTATCAGAGGTTTCTTTGAACCTCCAGATTAGGAGGTGCAGACACACGTTTAGACGCCACATGGGGGAGCACAGCAGTGTCGCCCTGCACCCCTTCTCCTTCCTTCCTCTGGTCCAAAATCCAGGGACCCCGCGGCATACTACAAAGCCAACAGTTGAGTCTGAAGACGGGAAACGTCCCACTGTTTTTCTCCCAGCAAATATGTCTACCCTGTGATTCTTGGCTTTAGTCTCTAAATGGAAACAGTGTTGTTTCTTTTCTTTCACACTACAGCCAGCAGCTAGAGTAGAATGTCAGGGTAGTTTCCTCAGGATCCTCTCAGACATGAGAGGCCTGTTTGAGCCCTGCGTCGCCCCCTAGTCTGCCCCCACCTGGCCTTCATTAGGCCTGCTTATTGGTCACAGACTAGACTTGTGTGTTATTCCTCACGCGAAAGGTGCCAAGGAAATTGCTGAGTCCTATCGGTCGTAAGACATCTCCTGGCTGTGATTTCCTGGGCTTGCTTTGCACGCGTGGCCGGCGTCTGCCTGCCCGATGGCAGGAGGGATAAAGAGAGCTTACAGAGAACTGGGGCTCAGACTGGCCCTGGCAGGCCCCTCACACACCATACAGGCCTCAGCCTCACTGGAACCTGATCGCCACATCATCAGTGGGCCGGACACACAGCCCTGAGGGGCTCCACTCACTCTGTCCTATGGGAGTTTGGCTTTGCTAACCCTTGTACCTTTGAAAGTTCCTGTGCTCACACTTACAGGAAAATACAGAAACAATATATAAATTAATGTGCTGAATGTAAACATCTTAAGTTAATGTAGTTAGTAGATTATTGTTAGATGCTTTTCAAGCTCACACACTGCATTATTTATTTACTGCTAATGCAGTCTGCTATCCATACAAAATGTGCTCTAATAACTGTAGGCCTATTCATCATGGGAACATATAACAACGCTAGAACATGCAATCAGCTGACAGTAGATACAAAGTGTATCTACTGTGTTCCACCCTGTGTCAAGACTATTTGTGTACTGTGATCCAGTAACGGAAGTATGTCAAGTCATTGCTATACTGAGCATATGATGTGTGTGCGTGTGTGTGTGTGTATGTGTGTGTGTGTGTGTGTGCGTGTGTGTGCGTGTGCGTGTGCATGCGTGCGTGTGTGTCTGTATGTCTATGTGTGTGTGCTCTGTGCCCTGGACGAAGATGAAACGTTGTGTGGACTTGTAACCCCTCTTCCCCCGCCGGTAATCACCCGGGAGCCCTGTAATCCCTGGTGCATGCAGATGCTGCTGCCAGGAATATTACTGTTCGTAATATTCATCTGCTCTCATATTCCTTTCTTTTACCAAGATGAGGCTTCCTCACGCGCCATGTTCTTATGGGAATTAACTGTACTACAAGGGGATTCATCCAGAGGTAGATTTCTCCTCCTCGTCAGAGAAGGGATCAAGCCTTAACCCAGCCTGAGGTCGTTTCAGTATCAGTGCTTAAAGGAATGGAACCGTCCTCACGTACTCATATCCTCATAAACACTCCTCAGAGACATGAAATACGACGTTCCTCCACAGTAGGGACTCTCTCCAATCCACGTCCCGGCCCACATGAATCATGTCAGCTGAATGCCGATCCAGAGGGAGGTGGGCTAAAGCTGCTTTAAGGTGCTATGTCGTCCCCCAGCAGGCTGTGATACCTGGCTTAGCAGCAGGTAAACCCAGTACCACAGGCTGGGGACAGCTACTATTGTCTCCATCCTGCTGATCAAAGACACACACAGCACCTGTATCACTAGAACAGGAATGAATGGGAATCATCATCAACCAGGCAGATGGGTTCAGTTCAGGCGTGTGGTTGAAACCTCTTTCCATCCGTCTTGAGACTATCATTTGGTTGGGTACTATCTGTCAAACATGTCTCCCGGAGGCAAGGTGGATTTGTGCTTTTTCATGTATCTTTGAACAACTGCCGGTCGAAGGGTAACATAAATGTATGAAGGCTTAGTGAAGCTAATGAATGAAATTAGTTTAACCATGGAGTGGCATTCTTCGAGGTGTGATTACACTCATACTGTTTGCATTACTCAGTGTTGTACCTCTCACTCCCTCCCTCTCTCTTGTTTCATCACTGTAGTGGAGTGAGTTCATCCACAGTGCTGCTTCACATCACAACACAGTAACTAATAATTGCTTACAGATATGTGAGTGGATCTGTAGTCTTGCGAGCTGGAACAACAACCACACTTCCACAGTCCCACCGTCCTCAAATGGCTTCCTACTGTTTATTAGTTGATGGTTTCCTTCCTCTGATGGCCTGTGCATGTACTTGCATGAAATGTTTGAGTTGCTGTGGAATTGGATGCAGTCGGTCCACTGTGGAACAGACTGGCGGGTGTATATATAAATGCAATCAGGAAGTGGAGGTGAGATGCAAAGTGTGTGTGTGTGTATATGTATGTGAGTGTGAGTTGCGACTGTGGAGCAGAGGTGGCAGTGGCGTGTGAAATCTGTTGTGCAGGATTGACAGCAGGATGACTGATACCTGTAAAATAAAATATACCTCTGAGAGAGGAGATGATTCTCCTTTGTGTTTTACAAAACACCCTCCATGACACCACTGAAGGATTGCTTCATCCCTGAGGAGGGAGAGGGAGAGGAAGAGAAGAGAGAGAAAACAAAGCCTATCCGAAGTTAGGCTGATATGATGAAGAGAGAGAGAGACAGAGCGGCCCAAAGCCGACACATTCTGATTGTTTTGATGTCTGGGAAACACACAGTCAATTATAAAGGCTCAGTGCATAGTAGAGCTGTTTGTTCTGTTTCCAGGCAGAGCAGAACAACTCAACTGATAACTTGTAATGGAAAATCATTCTATTGAAACAGTGGAGCATTTACATGGCTCTACGTTGATGTATCGACTTCACTATGTAAAACCTAGGGAGTCGATTAGAACATCGACGTTATTTCTACATTACCAGGATGTGTTTCCTCGCTAGATTTTGAAGGAATGGGACAAAGAAGAAAGGTGAAGGGATGTGTAATTTTCCCTATTGATCCATAATGTGAACTTGTGTTGGTCTGGGTGTAAATGGCCTGGCACCTGTAACCCCTGGCTTCTCTCTACAGGCGTATTAGTCACCATTGGGTGCTCTGGGGTCACCTTGCTATGAGCTTTTTATCCCCAATGGAGGTGACATAGTCAGAGTGCCACTTTGCATAACATTAGACTAGTGTCTTAACCTTGAACCAGGAAAATCTATTTTCCCATAGTTAGTGAAGATTTCCAATGCACTGCTATAAGGCCTTTGGCATTTAACCATCACCATCGTCATACCATCTGACCCCCCCATCTCCCTTTTATGCATATCCTGGCTGTAGCGTGGATGGGTGGGCGGGTGTCCTGTTAGCTATCAGTATTAATGCAGACCACCAGCCATGCATCCACTGGGTAATTATTCAATTTCCAAGATAAATCTGGTGTATAGTGTCATATCCATCATGGCTGTCACCTCTTATACAGAGAGGTAGGGCACTAAATGGAAGGCTTTTTGCTCATGTGCACTTCTATATAGTCATCAATTCTGAGCAGTCCATTCATTGTTTTGTTTGACAGACGGGAGCTAATAATGAACGATCAGCTAATGCCCCTCAAACTGAACAGAGGAGTCAGAGTGAGAACACAGAGGCCTGTGTGTGTGTGTGCGTGCGTGCGTGTGTGTGCGTGCGTGTGTTTGTGTCCGTGTGCGTGCGTGCGTGTGTGTGTGCGTGTGTATTTGGTGGCATAATTCTGTGGGCACATACAGTATTAGACAGGGCCTGTTCCCGTTCCTCTCTTCCATCCAGAGAGAGAATCCTATCCTCGTCTCCACTTTCACAGTTGCTGTCCTGTGTCCTGTATACATGCAGACAATGTCTGAAATGTGTAACGATCAATATTTTGACCAGCTATCTAATCAAGAGAAACCACCTGTAAACAAGTGTTAACAAAGGTTTCCGTCTGATACCAGCGTGGGTTTACAGCGTGTAGACATTGGGAATGGATGTGAAAACAGTGGTTTGGTCTTCAGACCGTGTCTACAGGGGGATCCTAAACCTTGTCCCTGCCTTGTTTGACAGTAATAAACATTGCTTGTCCACTCAGGAGCAACATGGGGAAAAGATTTAGGCGGAGGCGGTGGGATGATGTTATGGGATGATGTTATTGTGATGTGTTATTTTGGTGGACATCAGATTAGGGATGTTACTCTTGATATAAAGCTAAAGAAAGGCTTTTGGGCTGATTGGGGTCACGGCAGGTTATGTGATGTTCTGAACAGCTATATTCAGGCAATATTGGGGAGATTTGGAGTAGGCTAAAAGATGACAACAACATTTCCTCTTTCCTTAATGTTTTTTAGGCTCTAATGTTCTGAAATGTTTTCAGAAGACACAACTGAATCCTATGCTCAGTAATGTTATGTTGTGTCTTTTGAAAACATTTTGAGACTATAGTGCATCAATGACAAATTATAATCTATTGTACAGGCATCAAAATATTGTTGTAAACAAAATAAACTAAACAATGTTATTAATACAAACATTGTATGACCTCATAAATTGTTAAGCAAACCATGATTTTCTTTTTTACAAAGAAGAAAAATGTGATTGGCTCATTCAACGACTTCCGTTTCTCAGAAAGATGGGTTTGTGTTGAAAAGGGGGAGGGGGGATCGTTTTACTCCTATGATTGAAAAACAGCCTGAAAAGATCCACCATACAACTAATGTGCTATTTGGTGCCAGATACAAGACATCTCATCTGACACTCTTTGATATTAGTTGTTCAACAAAAGGGGGAGCGACAATTCATTTAATGACATACACTTGCCTATATATTAGGGATATTAGTTTAGAATATGGATACCCTCCATATCTACCACCTCCACAATCACACAATAGATAGCAATGGCCCCCGTGATGGTAGTCCAGGAGGCCCAGGCTGGCTGAAATGCTAAGATATGTCATGTGTTTCATGCATGGCTGCTCCTGATGTATTTACAGTAATTGATTCTTTTCACTGATTTCCAAAGCCGCCTTGAGATCCCGCTGGCTCTAGCTCTCTCTTGCATGTTTTAAAGGGGAGTGCAGTCACGTCACGCATGGCTTAATTCCACAGATACGCACGCCATGTTGAGCCACCTCTCCGGTAATTCAGTCTGGCCTTTTCACACGGAGGTAATCACCTCGCCCCTGGACAGGACACAGGGGTAACAGACACAGGGGTAACATACACAGGGGTAACAGGGGTGCAGGGGGGCTGGGACTGGCCCCTATAGAGCCCCATACTGTGGCTAATGCCCACACCACTCACACACACACTCCTGATCTCTGGTTAATCCTTACACACACACACACACACACTCACACACACACACACACACGCACACACACACACACACGCATGCACGCACACACACAAACACATACACACACACACACTGATACACACACCCACACATATACACTAATACACACAGACCTAGATACCCAACCATCTTCAACAATGAAACTGTCCTCATATTTTCCTCTGTGGCATATTAACATAGGTTGAGTAGTGACACTGTAAGGAGGTTCTTTCTCTAGATGTGCATTGTGTTGGGGTCACATGTGGCAGGTGAGATAAGATGGCCTGCTGGATCTTAACTGTTCCTCCTATGAGCATGAGAGAGTCCAGTTCAGAACCTTGACTTATCAGAATGTCGATGAATGACTTGAAGTCTTTTGTGACTCTTACATTCATTCAAATAACATTGAGTGCAATGAATATCATCAAAATAAATGATCAAATTTAACTCTATGAAGTTCAAGATAAGTTCAATCAAATTCCAAGATTGTTTTGATTAGCTATTGTTTGAAATGGCACACCTATATGTCATATTGTTCTATAGTCTACAGTAACCTATTTGTCATATTGTTCTAGTCTACAGTAACCTATATGTCATATTGTTATAGAGTCTACAGTAACCTATATGTCATATTGTTCTATAGTCTACAGTAACCTATTTGTCATATTGTTCTAGTCTACAGTAACCTATATGTCATATTGTTATAGTCTACAGTAACCTATATGTCATATTGTTATAGTGTCTACAGTAACCTATATGTCATATTGTTCTATAGTCTACAGTAACCTATTTGTCATATTGTTCTAGTCTACAGTAACCTATATGTCATATTGTTATAGAGTCTACAGTAACCTATTTGTCATATTGTTCTAGTCTACAGTAACCTATATATCATATTGTTATAGAGTCTACAGTAACCTATTTGTCATATTGTTCTAGTCTACAGTAACCTATATGTCATATTGTTCTAGTCTACAGTAACCTATATTTCATATTGTTTAGAGTCTACAGTAACCTATATGTCATATTGTTCTAGTCTACAGTAACCTATAGTTCATATTGTTATAGAGTCTACGGTAACCTATATGTCATATTGTTCTAGTCTACAGTAACCCATATGTCATATTGTTCTAGTCTACAGTAACCTATATGTCATATTGTTATAGAGTCTACAGTAACCTATATTTCATATTGTTATAGAGTCTACAGTAACCTATATTTCATATTCTTATCGAGTCTACAGTAACTTGTATGTCACATTGTTATAGAGTCTACAGTAACCTATATGTCATATTGTTATAGAGTCTACAGTAACCTATATTTCATATTGTTATAGAGTCTACAGTAACCTAGATTTCATATTGTTCTAGAGTCTACAGTAACCTATATGTCATATTGTTCTAGTCTACAGTAATCTACAGTAACCTGTAAATTGTTCTACAGTCTACAGTAACCTATATGTCATATTGTTCTAGTCTACAGTAACCTATATGTCATATTGTTCTAGAGTCTACAGAAACCGTTTTATGTCAGATTGTTATAGAGTCTACAGTAACCTATGTGTCATATTGTTATAGAGTCTACAGTAACCTATATTTCATATTGTTATAGAGTCTACAGTAACCTATATGTCATATTGTTATAGAGTCTACAGTATGTCACATTGTTATAGAGTCTACAGTAACTTGTATGTCATATTGTTATAGAGTCTACAGTAACCTATATTTCATATTGTTATAGAGTCTACGGTAACCTATATGTCATATTGTTCTAGTCTACAGTAACCTATATTTCATATTGTTCTAGTCTACAGTAACCTATATTTCATATTGTTATAGAGTCTACAGTAACTTGTATGTCACATTGTTATAGAGTCTACAGTAACATACATGTCATATTGTTATAGAGTCTACAGAAACCTTTTTATGTCACATTGTTATAGAGTCTACAGTAACCTATATTTCATATTCTTATCGAGTCTACAGTAACTTGTATGTCACATTGTTATAGAGTCTACAGTAACATACATGTCATATTGTTATAGAGTCTACAGTAACCTATATGTCATATTGTTCTAGTCTACAGTAACCTATATTTCATATTGTTATAGAGTCTACAGAAACCTATATGTCATATTGTTCTAGTCTACAGTAACCTATATGTCATATTGTTCTAGAGTCTACTGTAACCTATTTTTCATATTGTTATAGAGTCTACAGTAACCTATATGTCATATATTTCTAGAGTCTACAGTAACCTATTTTTCATATTGTTATAGAGTCTACGGTAACCTATATGTCATATTGTTCTAGAGTCTACAGTAACCTATATGTCATATTGTTCTAGTCTACAGTAAACTATATGTCATATTGTTCTATTCTACAGTAACCTATATGTAATATTGTTATAGAGTTTACAGTAACCTATATGTCATATTGTTCTAGTCTACAGTAACCTGTATGTCATATTGTTCTAGTCTACAGTAACCTATATGTCATATTGTTATAGAGTTTACAGTAACCTATATGTCATATTGTTCTAGTCTACAGTAACTTATATGTAATATTGTTATAGAGTCTACAGTAACTTATATGTCATATTGTTATAGAGTCTACAGTAACCTATATTTCATATTGTTATAGAGTCTACAGTAACCTATATGTCATATTGTTCTAGTCTACAGTAACCTATATTTCATATTGTTATAGAGTCTAAAGTAACCTATATGTCATATTGTTCTAGTCTAGAGTAACCTATATGTCATATTGTTCTACTTTCTACAGTAACCTATATTTCATATTGTTCTAGTCTACAGTAACCTATATTTCATATTGTTATAGAGTCTACAGTAACCTATATTTCATATTGTTATAGAGTCTACAGTAACCTATATGTCATATTGTTATAGAGTCTACAGTAACCTATATGTCATATTGTTCCTGTCTACAGTAACCTATATGTCATATTGTTCTAGTCTACAGTAACCTATATTTCATATTGTTATAGAGTCTACAGTAACTTGTATGTCACATTGTTATAGAGTCTACAGTAACCTATATGTCATATTGTTATAGAGTCTACAGTAACCTATATGTCATATTGTTATAGTGTCTACAGTAACCTATATGTCATATTGTTCTATAGTCTACAGTAACCTATTTGTCATATTGTTCTAGTCTACAGTAACCTATATGTCATATTGTTATAGAGTCTACAGTAACCTATTTGTCATATTGTTCTAGTCTACAGTAACCTATATATCATATTGTTATAGAGTCTACAGTAACCTATTTGTCATATTGTTCTAGTCTACAGTAACCTATATGTCATATTGTTCTAGTCTACAGTAACCTATAGTTCATATTGTTATAGAGTCTACGGTAACCTATATGTCATATTGTTCTAGTCTACAGTAACCCATATGTCATATTGTTCTAGTCTACAGTAACCTATATGTCATATTGTTATAGAGTCTACAGTAACCTATATTTCATATTGTTATAGAGTCTACAGTAACCTATATTTCATATTCTTATCGAGTCTACAGTAACTTGTATGTCACATTGTTATAGAGTCTACAGTAACCTATATGTCATATTGTTATAGAGTCTACAGTAACCTATATTTCATATTGTTATAGAGTCTACAGTAACCTAGATTTCATATTGTTCTAGAGTCTACAGTAACCTATATGTCATATTGTTCTAGTCTACAGTAATCTACAGTAACCTGTAAATTGTTCTACAGTCTACAGTAACCTATATGTCATATTGTTCTAGTCTACAGTAACCTATATGTCATATTGTTCTAGAGTCTACAGAAACCGTTTTATGTCAGATTGTTATAGAGTCTACAGTAACCTATGTGTCATATTGTTATAGAGTCTACAGTAACCTATATTTCATATTGTTATAGAGTCTACAGTAACCTATATGTCATATTGTTATAGAGTCTACAGTATGTCACATTGTTATAGAGTCTACAGTAACTTGTATGTCATATTGTTATAGAGTCTACAGTAACCTATATTTCATATTGTTATAGAGTCTACGGTAACCTATATGTCATATTGTTCTAGTCTACAGTAACCTATATTTCATATTGTTCTAGTCTACAGTAACCTATATTTCATATTGTTATAGAGTCTACAGTAACTTGTATGTCACATTGTTATAGAGTCTACAGTAACATACATGTCATATTGTTATAGAGTCTACAGAAACCTTTTTATGTCACATTGTTATAGAGTCTACAGTAACCTATATTTCATATTCTTATCGAGTCTACAGTAACTTGTATGTCACATTGTTATAGAGTCTACAGTAACATACATGTCATATTGTTATAGAGTCTACAGTAACCTATATGTCATATTGTTCTAGTCTACAGTAACCTATATTTCATATTGTTATAGAGTCTACAGAAACCTATATGTCATATTGTTCTAGTCTACAGTAACCTATATGTCATATTGTTCTAGAGTCTACTGTAACCTATTTTTCATATTGTTATACAGTCTACAGTAACCTATATGTCATATATTTCTAGAGTCTACAGTAACCTATTTTTCATATTGTTATAGAGTCTACGGTAACCTATATGTCATATTGTTCTAGAGTCTACAGTAACCTATATGTCATATTGTTCTAGTCTACAGTAAACTATATGTCATATTGTTCTATTCTACAGTAACCTATATGTAATATTGTTATAGAGTTTACAGTAACCTATATGTCATATTGTTCTAGTCTACAGTAACCTGTATGTCATATTGTTCTAGTCTACAGTAACCTATATGTCATATTGTTATAGAGTTTAAAGTAACCTATATGTCATATTGTTCTAGTCTACAGTAACTTATATGTAATATTGTTATAGAGTCTACAGTAACTTATATGTCATATTGTTATAGAGTCTACAGTAACCTATATTTCATATTGTTATAGAGTCTACAGTAACCTATATGTCATATTGTTCTAGTCTACAGTAACCTATATTTCATATTGTTATAGAGTCTAAAGTAACCTATATGTCATATTGTTCTAGTCTAGAGTAACCTATATGTCATATTGTTCTACTTTCTACAGTAACCTATATTTCATATTGTTCTAGTCTACAGTAACCTATATTTCATATTGTTATAGAGTCTACAGTAACCTATATTTCATATTGTTATAGAGTCTACAGTAACCTATATGTCATATTGTTCTACTGTCTACAGTAACCTATATGTCATATTGTTATAGAGTCTACAGTAACCTATATGTCATATTGTTCCTGTCTACAGTAACCTATATGTCATATTGTTCTAGTCTACAGTAACCTATATGTCATATTGTTCTAGTCTACAGTAACCTATATTTCATATTGTTATAGAGTCTACAGTAACCTATATGTCATATTGTTCTAGTCTACAGTAACCTATATTTCATATTGTTCTAGTATACAGTAACCTATATTTCATATTGTTATAGAGTCTACAGTAACCTATATGTCATATTGTTCTAGAGTCTACAGTAACCTAATGTCATATTGTTGTAGTCTACAGTAACCTATATGTCCTATTGTTCTAGTCTACAGTAACCTATATGTCATATTGTTCTAGAGTCTACAGAAACCTTTTTATGTCACATTGTTATTGAGTCTACAATAACCTATAAGTCATATTGTTCTAGAGTCTACAGTAACTTATATTTCATATTGTTATAGAGTCTACAGTAACCTATATTTCATATTGTTCTAGTCTACAGTAACCTAAATGTCATATTGTTCTAGTCTACAGTAACCTATATTTCATATTGTTCTAGTCTACAGTAACCTATATATCATATTGTTCTAGAGTCTACAGTAACCTATATGTCATATTGTTATAGAGTTTACAGTAACCTATATGTCATATTGTTCTAGTCTACAGTAACCTGTATGTCATATTGTTCTAGTCTACAGTAACCTATATGTCATATTGTTATAGAGTTTACAGTAACCTATATGTCATATTGTTCTAGTCTACAGTAACCTATATGTCATATTGTTCTAGTCTACAGTAACTTATATGTCATATTGTTCTAGAATCTACAGTAATCTACAGTAACCTGTAAATTGTTCTACAGTCTACAGTAACCTATGTGTCATATTGTTATAGAGTCTACAGTAACCTATATTTCATATTGTTATAGAGTCTACAGTAACCTATATGTCATATTGTTATAGAGTCTACAGTAACCTATATGTCATATTGTTATAGAGTCTACAGTAACCTATATGTCATATTGTTATAGATTCTACAGTAACCTATATTTCATATTCTTATCGAGTCTACAGTATGTCATATTGTTCTAGTCTACAGTAACCTATATGTCACATTGTTATAGAGTCTACAGTAACTTGTATGTCATATTGTTATAGAGTCTACAGTAACCTATATGTCATATTGTTATAGAGTCTACAGTAACCTATATGTCATATTGTTATAGAGTCTACAGTAACCTATATGTCATATTGTTATAGAGTCTACAGTAACCTATATGTCATATTGTTATAGAGTCTACAGTAACCTATGTGTCATATTGTTATAGAGTCTACAGTAACCTATATTTCATATTGTTATAGAGTCTACAGTAACCTATATGTCACATTGTTATAGAGTCTACAGTAACTTGTATGTCATATTGTTATAGAGTCTACAGTAACCTATATTTCATATTGTTATAGAGTCTACGGTAACCTATATGTCATATTGTTCTAGTCTACAGTAACCTATATTTCATATTGTTATAGAGTCTACAGTAACCTATATGTCATATTGTTCTAGTCTACAGTAACTTATATTTCATATTGTTCTAGAGTCTACAGTAACCTATATGTCATATTGTTCTAGTCTACAGTAACCTATATGTCATATTGTTCTAGTCTACAGTAACCTATATGTCATATTGTTCTAGAGTCTACAGAAACCGTTTTATGTCACATTGTTATAGAGTCTACAGTAACCTATGTGTCATATTGTTATAGAGTCTACAGTAACCTATATTTCATATTGTTATAGAGTCTACAGTAACTTATATGTCATATTGTTATTGAGTCTACAGTAACCTATATTTCATATTGTTATAGAGTCTACAGTAACCTATATGTCATATTGTTCCTGTCTACAGTAACCTATATGTCATATTGTTCTAGTCTACAGTAACCTATATGTCATATTGTTCTAGTCTACAGTAACCTATATGTCATATTGTTCTAGAGTCTAGAGTAACCTATATTTCATATTGTTATAGAGTCTAGAGTAACCTATATGTCATTATGTTCTAGAGTCTACAGTAACCTATATTTCATATTGTTATCGAGTCTACAGTAACCTATATGTCATATTGTTCTGGTCTAGAGTAACCTATATGTCATATTGTTGTAGTCTACAGCAACCTATATGTCATATTGTTCTGGTCTAGAGTAACCTATATGTCATATTGTTCTAGTCTACAGCAACCTATATGTCATATTGTTATAGTCTACAGTAACCTATATGTCATATTGTTCTAGAGTCTAGAGTAACCTATATTTCATATTGTTATAGAGTCTAGAGTAACCTATATTTCATATTGTTATAGAGTCTACAGTAACCTATATTTCAAATTGTTATTGAGTCTACAGTAACCTATATGTCATATTGTTCTACTGTCTACAGTAACCTATATTTCATATTGTTATAGAGTCTACAATAACCTGTATTTCATTTTGTTATAGAGTCTACAGTAACCTATATTTCATATTGTTATAGAGTCTACAGTAACCTATATGTCATACTGTTGGAGTCTACAGTAACCTATATGTCATATTGTTCTAGTCTACAGTAACTTATATGTCATATTTGTATATAGTCTACAGTAACCTATATGTCATATTGTTCTAGTCTACAGTAACCTATATTTCATATTGTTATAGAGTCTACAGTATCCTATCTGTTTTATTGTTCTTGATTCTACAGTAACCTATATGTCATATTGTTCTAGTCTACGGTAACCTATATGTCACATTGTTATAGAGTCTACAGTAACCTATATTTCATATTGTTATAGCGTCTACAGTAACCTATATTTCATATTGTTATAGAGTCTACAGTAACTTATATGTCATATTGTTCTAGTATACGGTAACCTATATGTCATATTGTTCTAGTCTACAGTAACCTATATTTCATATTGTTATAGAGTCTACAGTAACCTATATGTCATATTGTTATAGAGTCTACAGTAACCTATATTTCATATTGTTATAGAGTCTACAGTAACCTATATGTCATATTGTTATAGAGTCTACAGTAACCTATATTTCATATTGTTCTAGTCTACGGTAACCTATATGTCATATTGTTCTAGAGTCTACAGTAACCTATATTTCATATTGTTATAGAGTCTACAGTAACCTATATTTCATATTGTTATAGTCTACAGTATACTATATTTCATATTGTTATAGTCTACAGTAACCTATATGTCATAATGTTCTCGTCTACAGTAACCTATATGTCATATTGTTCTAGAATCTACAGTAACCTATATGTCAAATTGTTCTAGTCTACAGTAACCTATATTTCATATTGTTATAGAGTCTACAGTAACCTATAAGTCATATTGTTCTAGTGTCTACAGTAACCTATATTTCATATTGTTCTAGTCTACAGTAACCTACCTATATGTCATATTATTCTAGAGTTTCCAGTAACCTCTATGTCATATTGTTCTAGAATCTACAGTAATCTACAGTAACCTGTAAATTGTTCTACAGTCTACAGTAACCTATGTGTCATATTGTTATAGAGTCTACAGTAACCTATATTTCATATTGTTATAGAGTCTACAGTAAGCTATATGTCATATTGTTATAGATTCTACAGTAACCTATATTTCATATTCTTATCGAGTCTACAGTATGTCATATTGTTCTAGTCTACAGTAACCTAAATGTCATATTGTTCTAGAATCTACAGTAAACTATATGTCAAATTGTTCTAGTCTGCAGTAACCTATATTTCATATTGTTATAGAGTCTACAGTAACCTATAAGTCATATTGTTCTAGTGTCTACAGTAACCTATATTTCATATTGTTCTAGTCTACAGTAACCTACCTATATGTCATATTGTTATAGAGTCTACAGTAACCTGTATTTCAAATTGTTATAGAGTCTACAGTAACCTATATGTCATATTGTTCTAGTCTACAGTAACTTATATGTCATATTTTTATATAGTCTACAGTAACCTATATGTCATATTGTTCTAATCTACAGTAACCTATAGGTCATATTGTTCTAGTCTACAGTAACCTATATTTCATATTGTTATAGAGTCTACAGTAACCTATATGTCATATTGTTGGAGTCTACAGTAACCTATATGTCATATTGTTCTAGTCTACAGTAACTTATATGTCATATTTTTATATAGTCTACAGTAACCTATATGTCATATTGTTCTAATCTACAGTAACCTATATGTCATATTGTTCTAGTCTACAGTAACCTATATTTCATATTGTTATAGAGTCTACAGTAACCTATCTGTTTTATTGTTCTTGATTCTACAGTAACCTATATGTCATATTGTTCTAGTCTACGGTAACCTATATGTCACATTGTTATAGAGTCTACAGTAACCTATATTTCATATTGTTATAGCGTCTACAGTAACCTATATTTCATATTGTTATAGAGTCTACAGTAACTTATATGTCATATTGTTCTAGTATACGGTAACCTATATGTCATATTGTTCTAGTCTACAGTAACCTATATTTCATATTGTTCTAGAGTCTACAGTAACCTATAGTTCATATTGTTCTAGAGTCTACAGTAACCTATATGTCATATTGTCCTACAGTCTACAGTAACCTATATGTCATATTGTCCTACAGTCTACAGTAACCTATATGTCATATTGTTCTAGAGTCTACAGTAACCTATAAGTCACATTGTTATAGAGTCTACAGTAACCTATATTTCATATTGTTATAGCGTCTACAGTAACCTATAGTTCATATTGTTATAGAGTCTACAGTAACTTATATGTCATATTGTTCTAGTCTACGGTAACCTATATGTCATATTGTTCTAGTCTACAGTAACCTAAATGTCATATTGTTCTAGTCTACAGTAACCTATATGTCATATTGTTCTAGAGTCTACTGTAACCTATATGTCATATTGTCCTACAGTCTACTGTAACCTATATGTCATATTGTTCTAGTCTACAGTAACCTAGATGTCACATTGTTACAGAGTCTACAGTAACCTATATGTCATATTGTTATAGAGTCTACAGTAACCTATATTTCATATTGTTATAGAGTCTACAGTAACCTATATGTCATATTGTTATAGAGTCTACAGTAACCTATATTTCATATTGTTATAGAGTCTACAGTAACCTATATTTCATATTGTTCTAGTCTACGGTAACCTATATGTCATATTGTTCTAGAGTCTACAGTAACCTATATTTCATATTGTTATAGAGTCTACAGTAACCTATATTTCATATTGTTATAGTCTACAGTAACCTATATTTCATATTGTTATAGTCTACAGTAACCTATATGTCATATTGTTCTAGTCTACAGTAACCTATATTTCATATTGTTATAGAGTCTACAGTAACCTATAAGTCATATTGTTCTAGTGTCTACAGTAACCTATATTTCATATTGTTCTAGTCTACAGTAACCTACCTATATGTCATATTATTCTAGAGTTTCCAGTAACCCCTATGTCATATTGTTCTAGAATCTACAGTAATCTACAGTAACCTGTAAATTGTTCTACAGTCTACAGTAACCTATGTGTCATATTGTTATAGAGTCTACAGTAACCTATATTTCATATTGTTATAGAGTCTACAGTAAGCTATATGTCATATTGTTATAGATTCTACAGTAACCTATATTTCATATTCTTATCGAGTCTACAGTATGTCATATTGTTCTAGTCTACAGTAACCTAAATGTCATATTGTTCTAGAATCTACAGTAACCTATATGTCAAATTGTTCTAGTCTACAGTAACCTATATTTCATATTGTTATAGAGTCTACAGTAACCTATAAGTCATATTGTTATAGAGTCTACAGTAACCTGTATTTCAAATTGTTATAGAGTCTACAGTAACCTATATGTCATATTGTTCTAGTCTACAGTAACTTATATGTCATATTTTTATATAGTCTACAGTAACCTATATGTCATATTGTTCTAATCTACAGTAACCTATATGTCATATTGTTCTAGTCTACAGTAACCTATATTTCATATTGTTATAGAGTCTACAGTAACCTATCTGTTTTATTGTTCTTGATTCTACAGTAACCTATATGTCATATTGTTCTAGTCTACGGTAACCTATATGTCACATTGTTATAGAGTCTACAGTAACCTATATTTCATATTGTTATAGCGTCTACAGTAACCTATATTTCATATTGTTATAGAGTCTACAGTAACTTATATGTCATATTGTTCTAGTATACGGTAACCGTTATGTCATATTGTTCTAGTCTACAGTAACCTATATTTCATATTGTTCTAGAGTCTACAGTAACCTATAGTTCATATTGTTCTAGAGTCTACAGTAACCTATATGTCATATTGTCCTACAGTCTACAGTAACCTATATGTCATATTGTCCTACAGTCTACAGTAACCTATATGTCATATTGTTCTAGAGTCTACAGTAACCTATAAGTCACATTGTTATAGAGTCTACAGTAACCTATATTTCATATTGTTATAGCGTCTACAGTAACCTATAGTTCATATTGTTATAGAGTCTACAGTAACTTATATGTCATATTGTTCTAGTCTACGGTAACCTATATGTCATATTGTTCTAGTCTACAGTAACCTAAATGTCATATTGTTCTAGTCTACAGTAACCTAAATGTCATTTTGTTCTAGTCTACAGTAACCTATATTTCATATTGTTATAGAGTCTACAGTAACCTATATGTCATATTGTTCTAGAGTCTACTGTAACCTATATGTCATATTGTCCTACAGTCTACTGTAACCTATATGTCATATTGTTCTAGTCTACAGTAACCTAGATGTCACATTGTTACAGAGTCTACAGTAACCTATATGTCATATTGTTATAGAGTCTACAGTAACCTATATTTCATATTGTTATAGAGTCTACAGTAACCTATATGTCATATTGTTATAGAGTCTACAGTAACCTATATTTCATATTGTTATAGAGTCTACAGTAACCTATATTTCATATTGTTCTAATCTACAGTAACCTATATGTCATATTGTTCTAGTCTACAGTAACCTATATTTCATATTGTTATAGAGTCTACAGTAACCTATATGTCATATTGTTGGAGTCTACAGTAACCTATATGTCATATTGTTCTAGTCTACAGTAACTTATATGTCATATTTTTATATAGTCTACAGTAACCTATATGTCATATTGTTCTAATCTACAGTAACCTATATGTCATATTTTTATAGAGTCTACAGTAACCTATATTTCATATTGTTATAGAGTCTACAGTAACCTATATGTCATATTGTTATAGAGTCTACAGTAACCTATATTTCATATTGTTATAGAGTCTACAGTAACCTATATTTCATATTGTTCTAGTCTACGGTAACCTATATGTCATATTGTTCTAGAGTCTACAGTAACCTATATTTCATATTGTTATAGAGTCTACAGTAACCTATATTTCATATTGTTATAGTCTACAGTAACCTATATTTCATATTGTTATAGTCTACAGTAACCTATATGTCATATTGTTCTTGTCTACAGTAACCTATATTTCATATTGTTATAGAGTCTACAGTAACCTATAAGTCATATTGTTCTAGTGTCTACAGTAACCTATATTTCATATTGTTCTAGTCTACAGTAACCTACCTATATGTCATATTATTCTAGAGTTTCCAGTAACCTCTATGTCATATTGTTCTAGAATCTACAGTAATCTACAGTAACCTGTAAATTGTTCTACAGTCTACAGTAACCTATGTGTCATATTGTTATAGAGTCTACAGTAACCTATATTTCATATTGTTATAGAGTCTACAGTAAGCTATATGTCATATTGTTATAGATTCTACAGTAACCTATATTTCATATTCTTATCGAGTCTACAGTATGTCATATTGTTCTAGTCTACAGTAACCTAAATGTCATATTGTTCTAGAATCTACAGTAACCTATATGTCAAATTGTTCTAGTCTACAGTAACCTATATTTCATATTGTTATAGAGTCTACAGTAACCTATAAGTCATATTGTTATAGAGTCTACAGTAACCTGTATTTCAAATTGTTATAGAGTCTACAGTAACCTATATGTCATATTGTTCTAGTCTACAGTAACTTATATGTCATATTTTTATATAGTCTACAGTAACCTATATGTCATATTGTTCTAATCTACAGTAACCTATATGTCATATTGTTCTAGTCTACAGTAACCTATATTTCATATTGTTATAGAGTCTACAGTAACCTATATGTCATATTGTTGGAGTCTACAGTAACCTATATGTCATATTGTTCTAGTCTACAGTAACTTATATGTCATATTTTTATATAGTCTACAGTAACCTATATGTCATATTGTTCTAATCTACAGTAACCTATATGTCATATTGTTCTAGTCTACAGTAACCTATATTTCATATTGTTATAGAGTCTACAGTAACCTATCTGTTTTATTGTTCTTGATTCTACAGTAACCTATATGTCATATTGTTCTAGTCTACGGTAACCTATATGTCACATTGTTATAGAGTCTACAGTAACCTATATTTCATATTGTTATAGCGTCTACAGTAACCTATATTTCATATTGTTATAGAGTCTACAGTAACTTATATGTCATATTGTTCTAGTATACGGTAACCTATATGTCATATTGTTCTAGTCTACAGTAACCTATATTTCATATTGTTCTAGAGTCTACAGTAACCTATAGTTCATATTGTTCTAGAGTCTACAGTAACCTATATGTCATATTGTCCTACAGTCTACAGTAACCTATATGTCATATTGTCCTACAGTCTACAGTAACCTATATGTCATATTGTTCTAGAGTCTACAGTAACCTATAAGTCACATTGTTATAGAGTCTACAGTAACCTATATTTCATATTGTTATAGCGTCTACAGTAACCTATAGTTCATATTGTTATAGAGTCTACAGTAACTTATATGTCATATTGTTCTAGAATCTACAGTAACCTATATGTCATATTGTTCTAGTCTACAGTAACCTATATTTCATATTGTTCTAGAGTCTACAGTAACCTATAGTTCATATTGTTCTAGAGTCTACAGTAACCTATAGTTCATATTGTTATAGAGTCTACAGTAACTTATATGTCATATTGTTCTAGTCTACAGTAACCTATATGTCATATTGTTCTAGTCTACAGTAACCTAAATGTCATATTGTTCTAATCTACAGTAACCTATATGTCATATTGTTCTAGTCTACAGTAACCTATATTTCATATTGTTATAGCGTCTACAGTAACCTATAGTTCATATTGTTATAGAGTCTACAGTAACTTATATGTCATATTGTTCTAGAATCTACAGTAACCTATATGTCATATTGTTCTAGTCTACAGTAACCTATATTTCATATTGTTCTAGAGTCTACAGTAACCTATAGTTCATATTGTTCTAGAGTCTACAGTAACTTATATGTCATATTGTTCTAGTCTACAGTAACCTAAATGTCATTTTGTTCTAGTCTATAGTAACCTATATTTCATATTGTTATAGAGTCTACAGTAACCTATATGTCATATTGTTCTAGAGTCTACTGTAACCTATATGTCATATTGTCCTACAGTCTACTGTAACCTATATGTCATATTGTTCTAGTCTACAGTAACCTAGATGTCACATTGTTACAGAGTCTACAGTAACCTATATGTCATATTGTTATAGAGTCTACAGTAACCTATATTTCATATTGTTATAGAGTCTACAGTAACCTATATGTCATATTGTTATAGAGTCTACAGTAACCTATATTTCATATTGTTATAGAGTCTACAGTAACCTATATTTCATATTGTTCTAGTCTACGGTAACCTATATGTCATATTGTTATAGTCTACAGTAACCTATATGTCATATTGTTCTAGAATCTACAGTAACCTATATGTCAAATTGTTCTAGTCTACAGTAACCTATATTTCATATTGTTATAGAGTCTACAGTAACCTATAAGTCATATTGTTCTAGTGTCTACAGTAACCTATATTTCATATTGTTCTAGTGTCTACAGTAACCTATATGTCATATTGTTATAGAGTCTACAGTAACCTATATGTCATATTGTTATAGAGTCTACAGTAACCTATATGTCATATTGTTATAGAGTCTACAGTAACCTATATGTCATATTGTTATAGATTCTACAGTAACCTATATTTCATATTCTTATCGAGTCTACAGTATGTCATATTGTTCTAGTCTACAGTAACCTAAATGTCATATTGTTCTAGAATCTACAGTAACCTATATGTCAAATTGTTCTAGTCTACAGTAACCTATATTTCATATTGTTCTAGTGTCTACAGTAACCTATATTTCATATTGTTCTAATCTACAGTAACCTACCTATATGTCATATTGTTATAGAGTCTACAGTAACCTGTATTTCAAATTGTTATAGAGTCTACAGTAGACTCATATGTCATATTGTTCTAGTCTACAGTAACTTATATGTCATATTTTTATATAGTCTACAGTAACCTATATGTCATATTGTTCTAATCTACAGTAACCTATATGTCATATTGTTCTAGTCTACAGTATGTCATATTGTTCTAGTCTACAGTAACCTAAATGTCATATTGTTCTAGAATCTACAGTAACCTATATGTCAAATTGTTCTAGTCTACAGTAACCTATATTTCATATTGTTCTAGTGTCTACAGTAACCTATATTTCATATTGTTCTAGTCTACAGTAACCTACCTATATGTCATATTGTTATAGAGTCTACAGTAACCTGTATTTCAAATTGTTACAGTAACCTATATTTCATATTGTTATAGAGTCTACAGTAACCTATATGTCATGTTGTTCTACAGTCTACAGTAACCTATATGTCATATTATTCTAGTCTTCAGTAACCTATATGTCATATTGTTCTAGAGTCTACTGTAACCTATATGTCATATTGTTCTAGTCTACAGTAACCTATATGTCATATTGTTCTATAGTCTACAGTAACCTAGATGTCACATTGTTACAGAGTCTACAGTAACCTATATGTCATATTGTTATAGAGTCTACAGTAACCTATATTTCATATTGTTATAGAGTCTACAGTAACCTATATGTCATATTGTTATAGAGTCTACAGTAACCTATATTTCATATTGTTATAGAGTCTACAGTAACCTATATTTCATATTGTTCTAGTCTACGGTAACCTATATGTCATATTGTTCTAGAGTCTACAGTAACCTATATTTCATATTGTTATAGAGTCTACAGTAACCTATATTTCATATTGTTATAGTCTACAGTAACCTATATGTCATATTGTTCTAGTCTACAGTAACCTATATGTCATATTGTTCTAGAATCTACAGTAACCTATATTTCAAATTGTTCTAGTCTACAGTAACCTATATTTCATATTGTTATAGAGTCTACAGTAACCTATAAGTCATATTGTTCTAGTGTCTACAGTAACCTATATTTCATATTGTTCTAGTGTCTACAGTAACCTATATGTCATATTGTTATAGAGTCTACAGTAACCTATATGTCATATTGTTCTAGTCTACAGTAACCTATATGTCATATTGTTCTAGTCTACAGTAACCTACCTATATGTCATATTGTTATAGAGTCTACAGTAACCTGTATTTCAAATTGTTATAGAGTCTACAGTAACCTATATGTCATATTGTTCTAGTCTACAGTAACTTATATGTCATATTGTTATAGAGTCTATAGTAACCTATTTTTCATATTGTTATAGAGTCTTCCTATAACCTACATGTCATATTGTTCTAGTCTACAGTAACCTATATTTCATATTGTTATAGAGTCTACAGTAATCTATATGTCATATTGTTATAGAGTCTATAGTAACCTATTTTTCATTTTGTTATTGAGTCTACAGTAACCTATATGTCATATTGTTCTAGAGTCTACAGTAACCTGTTACGGTGCGTGAATGAGGACCCAAAAGCGAATTAACGTAAACAGAGCTTCTTTAATAAGAAAACAAACGTAGGCTCAGATGGACCGGCAGGTTCCGACAGGACAGGACAAGGTTGCAGCAAACATGACGATAGTCTGGTTCAGGCATGAACAACACAAACAAGAATCCGACAAGGACAGGAACAAAAACAGAGAGAGATATAGAGGACTAATCAGAGGGAAAAAGGGAACAGGTGGGAAAAGGGGTGACGAGGTAGTTAGGAGGAGACAAGGAACAGCTGGGGGAAAGAGGGGGAGAAAAGATAACCTAAAACGACCAGCAGGGGGAGACAGGGTGAAGAGAAAGGACAGAAACAAGACACAACATGACAATACATGACAGTACCCCCCCACTCACCGAGCGCCTCCTGGCGCACTCGAGGAGGAAACCTGGCGGCAACGGAGGAAATCCTCGATCAGCGCACGGTCCAGCACGTCCCGAGAGGGAACCCAACTCCTCTCCTCAGGACCGTACCCCTCCCAATCTACTAGGTACTGATGACCACGGCCCCGAGGACGCATGTCCAAAATCCTACGGACCCTGTAGATGGGTGCGCCCTCGACAAGGATGGGGGGGGGGGGGGGAAGACGAGCGGGGGCGCGAAGAACGGGCTTGATACAGGAGACATGGAAGACCGGGTGGACGCGACGAAGGTATTGCGGAAGAAGAAGTCGAACTGCGACAGGATTAATGACCTGAGAAATACGGAACGGACCAATGAACCGCGGGGTCAACTTGCGAGAAGCCGTCTTAAGGGGAAGGTTCTGAGTGGAGAGCCAAACTCTCTGACCGCGACAATATCTAGGACTCTTAGTTCTACGCTTATTAGCAGCCCTCACAGTCTGCGCCCTATAACGGCAAAGTGCAGACCTGACCCTCTTCCAGGTGCGCTCGCAACGTTGGACAAAAGCCTGAGCGGAGGGGACGCTGGACTCGGCGAACTGAGATGAGAACAGCGGAGGCTGGTACCTGAGGCTACTCTGAAAAGGAGATAGCCCGGTCGCAGACGAAGGAAGCGAGTTGTGGGCGTATTCTGCCCAGGGGAGCTGTTCTGACCAAGACGCAGGGTTGCGAAAAGAAAGACTGCGTAAGATGCGACCAATAGTCTGATTGGCCCGTTCTGCTTGACCGTTAGACTGGGGGTGAAAGCCGGAAGAGAGACTGACGGAAGCCCCAATCAAACGGCAAAACTCCCTCCAAAATTGAGACGTGAATTGCGGACCTCTGTCCGAAACGACGTCTGACGGAAGGCCATGAATTCTGAAAACATTCTCGATGATGATTTGTGCCGTCTCTTTAGCAGAAGGAAGCTTAGCAAGGGGAATAAAATGAGCCGCCTTAGAGAACCTGTCGACAACCTTAAGAATAACAGTCTTCCCCGCTGACGAAGGCAGTCCGGTGACAAAATCTAAGGCGATGTGAGACCACGGTCGAGAGGGAATGGGAAGCGGCCTGAGACGGCCGGCAGGAGGGGAGTTACCGGACTTAGTCTGCGCGCAGACCGAACAAGCAGCCACGAAGCGACGCGTGTCATGCTTCCGGGTGGGCCACCAAAAACGCTGGCGAATGGAAGCAAGCGTACCCCGAACGCCAGGGTGGCCGGCTAACTTGGCAGAGTGAGCCCACTGAAGAACGGCCAGACGAGTAGGAACGGGAACGAAAAGAAGGTTCCTAGGACAAGCGCGCGGCGACGGAGTTTGAGTGAGCTTTACCTGCCTCTCAATTCCCCAGACAGTCAACCCGACAACACGCCCCTCGGGGAGAATCCCCTCGGGGTCAGTGGAGGCTACTGAAGAACTGAAGAGACGAGATAAAGCATCAGGCTTGGTGTTCTTAGAGCCCGGACGATAAGAAATCACGAACTCGAAACGAGCGAAAAACAGCGCCCAGCGCGCCTGACGCGCATTAAGTCGTTTGGCAGAACGGATGTACTCAAGGTTCCTATGGTCAGTCCAAACGACAAAAGGAACGGTCGCCCCCTCCAACCACTGTCGCCATTCGCCTAGGGCTAAGCGGATGGCGAGCAGTTCGCGGTTTCCCACATCATAGTTACGTTCCGACGGCGACAGGCGATGAGAAAAATACGCGCAAGGGTGGACCTTGTCGTCAGAGAGGGAGCGCTGAGAAAGAATGGCTCCCACGCCCACCTCTGACGCGTCAACCTCGACAACGAACTGTCTAGTGACGTCAGGTGTAACAAGGATAGGTGCGGATGTAAAACGATTCTTGAGGAGATCAAAAGCTCCCTGGGCGGAAACGGACCACTTAAAGCACGTCTTGACAGAAGTAAGGGCTGTGAGAGGGGCTGCCACCTGACCGAAATTACGGATGAAACGACGATAGAAGTTCGCGAAGCCGAGAAAGCGCTGCAGCTCGACGCGTGACCTAGGGACGGGCCAATCAATGACAGCTTGGACCTTAGCGGGATCCATCTTAATGCCTTCAGCGGAAATAACAGAACCGAGAAATGTGACGGAGGAGGCATGAAAAGAGCACTTCTCAGCCTTCACAAAAAGACAATTCTCTAAAAGGCGCTGGAGGACACGTCGAACGTGCTGAACATGAATCTGGAGTGACGGTGAAAAAATCAGGATATCGTCAAGGTAAACGAAAACAAAGATGTTCAGCATGTCTCTCAGGACATCATTGACTAATGCCTGAAAGACAGCTGGAGTGTTAGCGAGGCCGAAAGGAAGAACCCGGTATTCAAAGTGCCCTAACGGAGTGTTAAACGCCGTCTTCCACTCGTCCCCCTCCCTGATGCGCACGAGATGGTAAGCGTTACGAAGGTCCAACTTAGTGAAAAACCTGGCTCCCTGCAGGATCTCGAAGGCTGAAGACATAAGAGGAAGCGGATAACGATTCTTCACTGTTATGTCATTCAGCCCTCGATAATCTATGCAGGGGCGCAGGGACCCGTCCTTCTTCTTAACAAAAAAAAACCCCGCTCCGGCGGGAGAGGAGGAGGGGACTATGGTACCGGCGGCAAGAGCTACAGACAAATAATCTTCGAGAGCCTTACGTTCGGGAGCCGACAGAGAGTATAGTCTACCCCGGGGGGGAGTGGTTCCCGGAAGGAGATCAATACTACAATCATACGACCGGTGTGGAGGAAGAGAGGTGGCCCTGGACCGACTGAACACCGTGCGCAGATCGTGATATTCCTCCGGCACCCCTGTCAAATCACCAGGCTCCTCCTGTGAAGAAGAGACAGAGGAAACAGGAGGGATAGCAGACATTAAACATTTCACATGACAAGAGACGTTCCAGGAGAGGATAGAATTACTAGACCAATTAATGGAAGGATTATGACAAACTAGCCAGGGATGGCCCAAAACAACAGGTGTAAAAGGTGAACGAAAAATTAAAAAAGAAATGGTTTCGCTATGATTACCAGAAACAGTGAGGGTTAAAGGTAGCGTCTCACGCTGAATCCTGGGGAGAGGACTACCATCCAGGGCGAACAAGGCCGTGGACTCCCTTAACTGTCTGAGAGGAATGTCATGTTCCCGAGCCCAGGTCTCGTCCATAAAACAGCCCTCCGCCCCAGAGTCTATTAAGGCACTGCAGGAAGCTGACGAACCGGTCCAGCGTAGATGGACCGACAAGGTAGTGCAGGATCTTGAAGGAGAGACAGGAGTAGTAGCGCTCACCAGTAGCCCTCCGCTTACTGATGAGCTCTGGCTTTTACTGGACATGAAGTGACAAAATGACCAGCAGAACCGCAATAGAGACAGAGGCGGTTGGTGATTCTCCGTTCCCTCTCCTTAGTCGAGATGCGGATACCTCCCAGCTGCATAGGCTCAGCACCCGAACCGGCAGAGGAAGATGGTAGTGATGCGGAGAGGGGGGCAACGGAGAACGCGAGCTCCTTTCCACGAGCTCGGTGACGAAGATCAACCCGTCGCTCAATGCGAATAGCGAGTTCAATCAAGGAATCCACGCTGGAAGGAACCTCCCGGGAGAGAATCTCATCCTTTACCTCTGCGCGGAGACCCTCCAGAAAACGAGCGAGCAAAGCCGGCTCGTTCCAGCCACTGGAGGCAGCAAGAATGCGAAACTCAATAGAGTAGTCTGTTATGGATCGATTACCTTGACATAGGGAAGACAGGACCCTGGAAGCCTCCTCCCCAAAAACAGATCGATCAAAAACCCGTATCATCTCCTCCTTAAAGTCCTGATACTGGTTAGTACACTCAGCCCTTGCCTCCCAGATTGCCGTGCCCCACTCACGAGCCCGTCCAATAAGGAGAGATATGACGTAGGCGACACGAGCAGTGCTCCTGGAGTAAGTGTTGGGCTGGAGAGAAAACACAATATCACACTGGGTGAGGAACGAGCGGCATTCAGTGGGCTCCCCAGAGTAACACGGCGGGTTATTGATTCTGGGCTCCGGAGATTCGAAAGCCCTGGAAGTGGCCGGTGGATCGAGGCGGAGATGGTGAACCTGTTCTGTGAGGTTGGAGACTTGGGTGGCCAGGGTCTCAACGGCATGTCGAGCAGCAGACAATTCCTGCTCGTGTCTGCCTAGCATCGCTCCCTGGATCTCGACGGCTGAGTGGAGAGGATCCGAAGTCGCTGGGTCCATTCTTGGTCGGATTCTTCTGTTACGGTGCGTGAATGAGGACCCAAAAGCGAATTAACGTAAACAGAGCTTCTTTAATAAGAAAACAAACGTAGGCTCAGATGGACCGGCAGGTTCCGACAGGACAGGACAAGGTTGCAGCAAACATGACGATAGTCTGGTTCAGGCATGAACAACACAAACAAGAATCCGACAAGGACAGGAACAAAAACAGAGAGAGATATAGAGGACTAATCAGAGGGAAAAAGGGAACAGGTGGGAAAAGGGGTGACGAGGTAGTTAGGAGGAGACAAGGAACAGCTGGGGGAAAGAGGGGGAGAAAAGGTAACCTAAAACGACCAGCAGGGGGAGACAGGGTGAAGAGAAAGGACAGAAACAAGACACAACATGACAATACATGACATAACCTATATGTCATATTGTTCTAGTCTACAGTAACCTATCTGTCATATTGTTCTAGAGTCTACAGTAACCTATATGTCATATTGTTCTAGTCTACAGTAACCTATATGAATGTCTGATATACAGATATACAGCCTTCCCACCCAGTGAAATGATGCACACACAATGCAAAAACTGACATATCCAATGGCTTACAACTCCTCCTGTGCACTACAACAGCTTTTATATGTAGTGTATTGTTGCTGGTAAACAACAGAGAAGTTATTTTAGAAATGAGGCAATTAAGCAGATCCAAAATGAATACAACCCCCTTCTGAAACCAGCACATGGCGGGCGATGTCATTTGCATGCCTTTGAATAGCTAATCTCTGAGGGGATTTCCTTCACATGGAATTCTCAATGCCATGCGCTCTTTGTTTAAAACACAGCAAACAAACAAACAAAAGCAAGCAGCATCCTGAGTACAGCAGAGTAGTTTCAGCCCCCCCCCCTTCTCCCTCCTGTCTGGTCAGATGACCTACAGTAGACTGACAGTGGCTACAAAGACCATTACTCACCAGCTCTTTAAAAAAGAAGGCTGGACTCTTATTAGATGAACAGAGAGAGGAGGGAGAGAAAAATAAAAAGTGTGGTCTCAAGTTGAGCGCAGATCTTTTCTTTGGGTCTTAATTAGAAAGCTCATCCATCATGGTCGGAGCGTTTCTATTCATCGCAGTGATTGGGGGACATGACAAATGAATGTGGGAATAAACGGAGTGTCAGGGCCGAGTGGGAGATGGATGTTCTCCTGGCAAGAGGAGAGGGATAAGTACAGTGAGCGCTGGCCGTTAGCCAAGGCCCCGTGCTCCCATCTCTCCACGGATCACCCTTGGGCCAGCACCAGGACTACAGCACATCACGGCCCTCCCACAGACCCCACCTCACCCCCTATTTATTAGTAAATGAACACCTTGTCAGAGATACGCTGACTCCCCCCTCTCCCCCGGCCCCCCAGCTCCCCTGCCACCTCCCCCTACCCCACTCTCATAACTCACCTTCATGAGACTAAAATAATTGGACGTCAATCACAGAATTGAAGAGCTGTGTGTGTGTGCATGGGTGCGTGTGTGTCTGTGCGTGTGTGTATCTGTTCGTGTGTGTGTCTGTGTGTGTGTGTCTGTGTGTGTGTGTATGTGCGTGTGTATCTATGTGTGTGTGCGTGTGTGTGTCTGTTCATGTGTGTGTGTCTGTGCGTGTGTATCTATGTGTGTGTGCTTGTGTGTGTCTGTTCGTGTGTGTCTGTGTGTGTGTGTCTGTGCGTGTGTATCTATGTCTGTGTGTGCGTGTATGTCTGTTCGTGTCTGTCTGTGTGTGTGTGTCTGTCCGTGTGTATCTATGTGTGTGTGCGTGTGTGTGTCTGTTCGTGTGTGTCTGTGTGTGTGTGTGTCTGTGCGTGTGTATCTATGTCTGTGTGTGCGTGTGTGTGTCTGTTCGTGTGTGTCTGTTCGTGTGTGTCTGTTCGTATGTGTCTGTGTGTGTGTGTGTGTGTGTCTGTCTGTGTGTGTCTGTGTGTGTCTGTGTGTGTCTGTGTGTGTGTGTGTCTGTGTGTGTCTGTGTGTGTGTGTGTGTGTGTGTGTGTGTCTCTATTACAGAAGTGACTTCTCTTAGAACTTCTGTGGTGTGGAACTCAACACCCTGAGAGATGTAGCAACATGAATGTTGAAGAGTCGTACCAGTTGTTGACTCAACGTAGTTATAAAACGGACGTATTGAACATTACCCAGCCATTTAAAGTGAATAGATTAAAGACACTTTAATAGGACAATGCTCTGCTTTATTCTGCTCTGCTGTGTTTGCTGCAGGAGTCAGTCAGTCAGAGACCCAATGTGCCCATTGAAGTGTTAACTAAGCAGGCAGAGCAGAGAGAGTAGAGGAGTAGAGGGTTGGGAGTTCAGAGTGTACTAGTATTAGACGCCATTAGAAAACAGTCTGAGTGACACACTGTAAGCAGCCTTATTCTCCAGACTTTATTAGCCAAACTCAGTTTGATCATATAATACAGGAGACAATTGTTCATCTAGAAATGAGGAAAAAATAATAAGGTTATAATGATCAATGTACTTCCTCCATTTCATTCATCCAGTCCACCCACTTTTTTGCAAAGAGGCTCGGCTCTCATAAAATTTTGAATTGGTTTTTCAATTATTGGAGTGCCTCTGCTCTCTCTGGCTAGACAAAGACTTTCCCGCGGAGCCATTGAGATGAAGTTAGATTATGCATTACCGCAATATCCAATTTAATAACTCAGATTTCTCTTTATTGTTTTCCTGTTTTCATTGTATTTAAGCTTCAACAGCTGAATCAAGCCAGCGTGCTGTCTGGCGTAGACGGGAATTCTGCCAGCGCTGCCACTCTGCCACTAACAAAGACATACACACATTAAGACCCAAAGATCCAATGAGACAGTAAGAGCGACTGCACAATCATGAATAAATACAGTGTCTTCAATGAGGCCGACGATAAATTGGATTCATAGTTCAAGCGGTGAGAGGAGAAGAAAAGGCAAAAAAAAAATGATTACATTAATTATGAAGAAGCAAATGAATATTAGTCACAGACTCAAATGGCTTTTAATATATTCACGATCGTTGTCAGTTTGTCGGTTTAGCTTTTATTAATGGTGTTTCATCACACAGCCAGCTGTTCTTGTTCACTTCTTGGTGTGTTGCTTTTTATTCCACAGTTTGAATTAGTAGAGTTTTACATGCAAATGAGAGGGGTTCTTTTTCCATTTTCCATTTGATCTGTTCATCTATTCTACTGCCTACTGGTTACAGGCCTAACGTTGAACTATCAGTGAGACTTGTTTCTACTCTAGTACGGAAGTAGATTCACACCAAACAAATACAAATAAAAACCCGTAATCTAATTGTTACAGCACACCCGCCATTAAAGAGCAGGTGTGTGTCTTGAGAAATGTGTCAATCTCCCAAAATGTAAGGAAAATCTAAAACTAAAATAAAACTTCTGTCTGAAAATCGAGTGTCATGATGGATTTTGTGCAATGACAGGTGAACAACCTGTGATATCTCTCACTGCTCTAGAATCAGTCATTCTTCTAAATGGGAATATGTCAATGATGTCATATTGAATTTGGAAGCATTAAAGTGACGGATCCATGGATCAGCATAAACAAACTGCAGAGGTAGTTGGATGTTCGGTTATATCACATCCAGACAGTTTTAGTATAAGACAAAGGAAACTGTAAAAAGGGATTGGGATCGCAGCAGCCGCTCTATGGCACATTGGAACAAAACCCCTTACCTGAATGATTTATCATAACACTCTCTCTCTCTCTCTCTCTCTCTCTCTCTCTCTCTCTCTCTCTCTCTCTCTCTCTAAAGAGCAGACATTAGAGTGATTCTGCCTCTCCTCCTGTGTGTGTCTGAGGTGCTCTGGTGAAACGCCTTGGGAATAGATGGGGCAGCACTGTGGAAGATAGTGGATTGTGAAGCTCATGTCCCTGTGTTTGTAACCCAGAGAGAGAAAGGAAGTACTGTAAGAAAGAGAAAGATAACACTACAGTGTTTTTGGCCTGAGGCTATCTAGTACAGGGCTCCCCAAGCGGCAGGGAAGAGTGGAGACATTTGTGAACACAGATATGCATTTTGTTGGAAGAACATAACTGATGAAAAGTTATTATAGCATCTCATGAGAAATAAAACAGCATCCTGCCTGCGTATTATGTCCTACTAGGATTTCCTGGTGTTCCTCTATGATTTTACTGTCCTCCTGCATGCAACACCTCACTTTTTAAGATGTGCCCCAGATAGGCTAAAAGCAGAGAGACGGTGTAGATTATAGATTAAGGCCATTTGATATAAACCTGTCATGTGAGTATCCCTCTGGGATTTTGGCATTGAAGGATGTAAGTGACAAGCTCTTGAGCTTTTGAGGACAGTCCTCCATAGTACTTTGGAGTTTCTTGAGGTAATCAGTATTTCTACAGTATATTCTTATATACTACAGCATATTCTTACCAGAGGGGCGGCAGGAATTGTTAACACATCTGTTATGTTATTAATTTCACATAAATCTTAAGCTCCTCGATGCTTGAAATGAGGCTTCATTCAAGCCAAGTTAATGAAACATGATTGTAAGTTTCTCATGTGGATGGGGCTGTCATACAATATACAGTAGAGTTGCCTATAATCATTGTGTATTTCAGTGTCGACCAGGGGAGGGTGGTGGGTGCAGAGCAGAGAAACCTCCATAAAACAATGTCTTGAGATCAGAACAGTATCTGTATCCGGCAGGAGGATTAAAAGGCCATGAATCTGGTGTGTGAGATGAATTAGATGACTCGTTGGTCCTCAGTAGAAACAGACACCAGATCTATAAGGTGTAATAAATCACTTTGGATTTGCTTTAATTGTTCAGATAAGGGAGAGGTGTGTACGCTTGTGGCAGGATGTCTGTGGAGGATGTCCCTTTCAATTGTGAAAATATTCAGACACACACACACACACCTGTCACACCACTGTCTGGAGCAGTGTCATCACATTCCTCTGCAAGGCTTGTCACACACTCACCTGCCCCCGTATGAGCTCTGAAATAGTTGTTGTGTAAAATCCCATCCCAGTGTTGAACCCCTTCACCATACATGCTGTTTACCCAGTGTTAATACACAACTGTCCTATAAGGTTCTTTATCTTCTACATCAGTCAAGGGAACATAACATAGAGGATTTATCTCTAGTTCTCCAACTCTCCTCACAAGCCGTCTAATTATTTTTGATGCAAACACAATACAGGCAGAGCGGTGGTGGTGACACAACACACAGTAGAAATCAGAAATCAGGGGTAGACATCGATTGTGTCCCAAATGACACCCTATTCCCATAGGGCTCTGGTCAAAAGTAGCGCACTATATAGGAATAGGGTCCCAATTGGGACGCAACCCTCATTGTTTGGCTGCATGCGCCCACGACTTAATTAAGATTCACAAGGAGCCCGTCTCCTTTGTTCCAGGCTGTGTCTTGCAGCAGTGTTCCTCAGAAGTGAGCAGGAGTAACAAATAATGGAGTGCTGCAGTAACACTTCCTCCCAGCCCCAGATAACCCTTCTCTAGAGGTTTAGCCTACTTTACTTCTCAAACTGACAGAAATGGGTTGTCTCAAATACAGCATGGTACGGCGCTGACTCCAACCAACCACTTCATTAAAGAAGTAGCCTGGTCTGAAAACAAACAATACAACAATACACCCCACCCATGCACGCACACACACAAACACACAACCCATCTAAAAAGTGTCACTTCAACCAGCAATCCGTAATTTTGGACTCAAGGGGTTAATTGCTTGCTGTGGCATCAAAGGAGAGATTTGATGTGCTTTTTGAGGGCTGTCTTTAGCCGAGAGAGAGAGAGAGAGATCGAGACAGAGAGAGAGGAGGAAAGGGGGGCACTTTAGATTTCACTCCCGGCACAGCAGAGTTAGCAGGCGTCTCCTCAGGTAATCCTGCCTCTCTGAGGCATTATTGAATTTTCTTGTTTTTCTTCTTCTCTTCTTCTTTGTGGAGACGGGAGGGGTAGTGGTAGGTGTGTGGAGGGGAGCAGGGGGTTAAAGAGAGTGAGCCTGACTTCTGAAGGGTCTAGCAGCGGCTGCTTGATTCTCATTCACCTCTGCAGATCCACGTCAAAACACAGCCAGACCTTTTAAGGCGCCAGGCTTTGAAGTGAGGAGGAGAGCCTCTCAAATCCAAGCTCTTTGACACAAATGCTCCGGCCTGAAAAATTAGCAGCCATACGTGTCTCCCTGGCCTCTTTGATGTCTCCCTTGGCCAGGCCCACTCCGCTCCTCTCTATCCTCTCCCCTGGTTGTAACACAGAAACCAGACAGAATGCAATGCAGCCTGACTCCTAGATTAAGATGGTGATTTCAGGGGGATGGCAGCAGAAGCAGTCAGACAGACTAGAGTACCTCTTTTCCAGGCTTTTGTTCAGTTATAAGAACCTATAAGAGTTTCTGTCTTTCTTGTTAACACTGTCTACTTAGCTCTACTAAGAAAGGCTCTGAAAAGTTGAAACACCAAGTTGGAACACAGTGAAACACAAAAATAATAATCTCCTTCAGAAGGCAGGACTGGTTACCATTAGATGCTGGGATGGATCTAGTTTGGTTGGGTTCAATTCAGTTTTGCCAAGACTAGGCCCAAATTGATAAAGGGGAAATGTTTCAGAAAGAAATAAGACTACCATACTTAACAAGACAGGAGGTTGGCATCAATGGGCAAAGGGCCAAGGGCATCAATGGGCAGAGCATTCATCTGCCCCCAGTGCAGATACAAGGGGGGGGGGGGGGGGGAATTGCAGGGCCCTACTTTCTCCCTCTTAATACTTCCAGTTCCTTATGGTTCCTACAGTACTCCTCAGCGGAACAGAAGGATCAGAGAAAACTAGGGTAGATAAGGTAGACCATCCTTAGGACTCCTTATGGTCCTACTCAGCAGCATAAGGCCTTGACAATACTCCAGTCTGCCCCAGGCAGAGAAAGTAAAGCTCCTTAGGAGACAAATCAGGAGTATTAACTTCAACCAGACAATGTCCTCAAGCGGCTCCCTGTACTTTACTATTGTAATCTGGCCTGATTGGATGGGTTTGATTAAAATGGAAGGGGGACACGAGCCGCTCTACGAGGAAAAGACCTCAGCTGAGATGTGCTAGCCCCTCCGTCCCAACAGGCCTGTCCTGTCCTGTCAAGATGGCTCAGTGCTTAGCTCCAGACGCAGAGTTTAAGGTCATTAATCCCTTTCGTCCCTTTCTCTCCATCCACATCATTGGCTCGTTCTCTCCCTGCAAGCAGATTTTGGGATACGACTGCTATTTTTGTAGCCTGGTGGTCACAGATCTGTGTTACTATTGATCTGTTTGTGTATGGGAGTTGGCAGGACAGCACAAACAGTTCTGGGATCAGGCTTCTATCATTGAACATTCCCAAGGCTGATACAATGGAACGTTCCCAAGGCTGAGACAATGGAACGTTCCCAAGGCTGAGACAATGGAATGTTCCCAAGGCTGATACAATTGAACGTTCCCAAGGCTGATACAATGGAACTTTCCCAAGGCTGATACATTGGAACATTCCCAAGGCTGATACAATGGAACATTCCCAAGGCTGATACAATTGAACGTTCCCAAGGCTGATACAATTGAACATTCCCAAGGCTGATACATTGGAACATTCCCAAGGCTGATACAATTGAACGTTCCCAAGGCTGATACAATGGAAGTTGTTTAGATGACAAGGGAATATTTCTAAATTAATAGGTCTGACACCTTCGACAAACAGATATGACTATCAGTATCTCCCCATCAGGAAATCAGGTGTGTATTAAATGTATGGCTCAGACACACTTCACCTTGTTGTCAGCTGCTGTTCGAACACGCGTCACAATGATTCCCTGTCATATCAATCTCACTGCAGTGGGTATCAATTAAATGTCCCTGTCTGTCAACCATCATCACAGCTTCCTTCCACTGTGTGGATACAAAACCTGAGGAGGATCGTGGTTTGTCTTCAATAAAAAATCCACATGAGTTTAGTGTCTGAGTGAACTGTGAAGACACCTCTACACATGGGTGGATTTCGAGTTGTTTTCCCTTTTCACAGCAGTGTGTGTTACTGTTTCCTCCAGGCCCCCTCTCCTCACCGGTGGTGGGGTTTGTGTGCCTCCTCTGTAGGAGGACTCCCGTTTAGAGAGCCTTTGTTGTGCCTTCGCCTGGAGGTGGGCGTCGGAAGTGATCGCAGATCTCTCTTCTCCTCCGTTTTGCGTCTGACTACAATCAGAGAAATTGTCGGGCAGGGGGAGAGGTGTGTGTGTGTGTGTGTGTGTGTGTGTGTGTGTGTGTGTGTGTGTGTGTGTGTGTGTGGGTGTGTGTGTGTGTGTGTGTGTGTGTGTGTGTGTGTGTGTGTGTGTGTGTGTGTGTGTGTGTGTGTGTGTGTGTGTGTGTGTGTGTGTGTGTGTGTGTGTGTGTGTGCGCGCGCACAGAGATGGGTTAGGTTTCTGCTTCCCATCAGTGTGTAATGGTTGCCTGTTAGTGAGTTGAGTGAGGCAGGGGGTAGGACGGGCTGTGAGTGGCTGAGGGGTACCGGTGCTCCGCAGGCGGCCTGCCGCTTTGCTCAGATCTTATCAGAGACTAGAGAGGAGGTGGTTGGCGGTTGGTTCAAGGTCTGGGCCCACTGGGCTGCGCTCGAGGGTCCGCTTCACGTGTCAGAGAGGAGAAAGGAAGAAAGATTAATGGTGTGTTTGAAACAGGAGGCCTGATCCCTGTCGCCTCACCCCTCACCCTGTCTATCAGGGAGGTGTGTGTGTGTGGGTGTATGTGCTTAGTAACAGTATGTGTATCACATGGAACAGGTAGTAGGGGATTTCTGTACCTCTCTCATGATTGGAGTGGCATGTCGTATGTTGGGGTCATTGAGTGATGGAGTGGCAAGGAGACAGCAGCCTGGTCCAGTTGCACTCGCTAAACAGCTCTCCCATTCATAACACTGTCTGAACCAGGCCTCAGGAGGCAACCGCAGATGAAGAGTGCCCAAATGGACATTAGTGAGGCTCAACATGGCTACTAGTCTTAAGCTTTCACAAGCTATTATTTAATGAGAATGTGAAAGGAACAGCTACATTTGGTTTTAATGTTAAACTAACCCCCCTTCTTAGTTTCTGTCTGTCTTTATGTTTTGAAAGTTCTTCAACATCACCCATACTGTGTGAAACATTTTGGGAAGAAAAAAAAACATTTTCCTTTTAGTGGGATTTGTGATGGAGGAGAAGAAACATGTTTTGGCTAGGTCTGCTAGAACTATGACATGACAGTGCTTAACTCCTCACGACATTCACAAAGAGTTTCTGTTCTATTTCCTAATCTAAGACTTGAGTTCACAACCACAGAGGATTGTCTAATAATTATTCCTAATTATCCCAGAAATGGTCCTACCATGTCACGACAGATCAGATCAAGGCCAGGGGAGGGGAGGCTTAGGTGTTAGGAGAGGCGGTCTCTCTCTCTCTCTCTCTCTCTCTCTCTCTCTGTGTTTCAGTCTCTTGGACTATGTCAGGATTATTATCTTTGGCTGTGTGACACTTGGGCTTTGGTCCAGCTAGGCATTACTAAAGGCTTTTATCTTTTCTTAACGGGCCTGGAGAAAAGGTTCCAAGGCTTACCTTTCAGTTACATTGTTGATCTCAGTTACATTTGGAATATAGCCGATAATTCAAGGCATGTCTTTACATTACAATTGCATACCTAGGTAACTACAAGATATCATGTGTTATACTAGGTAGATAATTACAGATAACTACACATCTTACCACGGTTCCATGTGTTTTCTACATGAACACAAAAGAGGTCAAAAATGGTTTGTAGAACTACATAACTGCATGCTTGTAGCTTGTCACAGAGTCATTACTTGGAGTTATTGATATTCTGTAGATTTTGGTATGTGAGTTACAGTTATATAGTGAAATACAGTTTGAAGTAATATAAAGTTAACACAAATTCTAGTTTGTACTTTTGAGCAAGTTTTAGTATAGTTGAACATGTTTTTTCTTTGATTAGACTACATCAGTGTTTATACCAGTCTGTAAGTGTTTAGGCCTTATTTGCATGCAGAAGCTGAATGTGTGAGATTCCCTGGTTTCATAGTGTTTACTAAGCAAATAAATGAAGTAATTAAGTAATGTAATTTAAGATGAAATTAATATGTTTCGTGCCGGAGCGCTTGCCTCGGGGGTCCATGAGAAGGCTGGGTAAAACCGTCAGGGTTGCCAGATTGTGAGGAACACCTGTCTAATGAACACTGTTTTCTAACTTAATTTAATTGGAGAGAGCAGTTCAGGGACAGGAGGGAAAGTGAGATTATGTGTGTGTAGGTAGGTAGGTAGGTAGGTAGGTAGGTAGGTAGGTAGGTAGGTAGGAAGGTAGGTAGGTAGGTAGGTAGGTAGGTAGGTAGGTAGGTAGGTAGGTAGGTAGGTAGGTAGGTAGGTAGGTAGGAAGGTAGATAGGTAGGAAGGTAGGTATGTAGGTAGGTAGGTAGGTAGGTAGGTAGGTAGGTAGGTAGGTAGGTAAGTAGGAAGGAAGGAAGGAAGGAAGGAAGGAAGGAAGGAAGGAAGGAAGGAAGGAAGGAAGGAAGGAAGGAAGGAAGGAAGGAAGGAAGGAAGGAAGGAAGCCATATGATGGCAAGGTCCTTGGTGGAAATGAATACGTACGAGTCTGTTGTATTGTAACTGTTCAACAGCCCCAATCATCTCACCTTACACTGAGGCCTGGTACCTGGCTCTTTGTGCCTCAGAAGCACCAGCACATATCCCAGTCCCCATGAGGTTGTTTTGTTGTGTCTTATAAACAGCAAATCCCAGACTAGATTGTGTTTTCCTCCTTTACTTTCCATTCCCCTATGGGGATTCAATTAAAACCAATTTTTGGGGCTTTCGTCACCATGGTAATAAGCATTTATGGTGTAAACATGTTGACAAATGGTTCTTTGTTGAACTTTGTTGCCGGCAACATTTATTCAGTAACAAAGCAGTTACTTGAGCTGGCTCACTGAGCTTGCTTTTTCATTCAGAGTAGTGATCAGTTGTCTGCATGCCAGCCAGCCAGACGCCCCCAGCTCCAACGCCCCATCGCCCTGCTGCCCCCCCAGCCCCGTGTCCCAGCAGCCCGGCCAGTAGCCCACCCATGACGGTGGCTTCTCTCCATGAAGGAACTTATTTATAATTGCAACTGAGACAAGGTTTCCTAAAAGCATTCTCTAGCGCTTAATGAAGTTTACTGGCATACCGGCAGGGCCGAGGAATGGAGCCAAAAGGTTTAGTATTCTTTAGTAACGTGTTAATATGATTTGTCTTGGCGTATGGCACAGAAAAAAGGGGAACTGGCATGGCGAGTAGCCATGAGCCTGAATCCCAATGCCAAATTTGTCGTCAATGTGTTTTACTTTGAAGATAGGAGGGGTTGGAGACATATAATGTAAAATGTAATTAAGTCCCATTGTTGTTGCGTCTCTACAGGGAGGGTTGGCGTGAGGCTTTGAGTGAGGGTTGTATAATTATGAATGATATTTCCTCTTTGGCCCTGAGATACTTTTGTCCCTGCCGCCAAATTGAATTTGCTCCACACACCCTGGTAAGATGTGAGATAACCTTTGACCTGGATTGTCATCACCAGCATTCACCAGTCAAAGACTCAAAGCCAAAAACCCTTCTCATTCATTTAGCTCCATTCACTTAAAAGCCCTGCGTCTCATCGCTCTTGCTAACACGATGATCATTGAAGTGACCGCCCTGCTAGCTGAAAAGCTGAGTGGTCCCATCAGCGTAGTGTTACAGTTATGTACCTGGCTCCCAAAGCCCTGTGCCCTTGTCTCCGCGGCCCTGCTCACTGTACCTGTTGAGAAATGCATTAGTGGTGGAGCTATGCTAGGCTAAGGGCTAAAGCAGTGAAGCAGGGTGACCTGTGAGGGTTTGGTGACGGTGTGAATGGGATCCGCAGACCTGAGTGCTCCCTCTCAGTGGATGTCTCACCTGACCCAACCCAGATCTAGCCCAGATCCAGCCCAGACCCAACCAGGTAGCAGCCAAGTAGCACAGCACAGATCAGCCTTTCATAGGCCCCCGTTCAGGGGCTTCAACCTGCAATAAAGGCACCATTTGATCCCCTTGAATTCCCATGAAATCGCTTTCTTTTTGATTCCTTCTTAACTCGCTCTCTGCGCTTTCCACTTTGTTCAGAACGCAGGGTCAGGTTTCCTGTCATGAATGATGGTGTGTGCGTTTAGCAGAAAATTGGTTTACCTCAAAAATGATATGCCTGAAATGAATAGGCTTTTGTAGCCTAGTTAGAAATAAATAGCCTATAGCATTTCAGATTTGAGAGATTTTAATCTAGATCTAGTTTTGAAACATATCGACGACCTCCTACATGGTGTGATACTGTACCAGTGAATGGAGAGGAGCAGATAGTCAGAGGCAGAATACAGCTGCTCTGAACATCCACTGCTGCTGCAGTAACCTATGCTTTTCACTGGTTGCTTGGCAAAATAACAGCTGGCAAATATTGTGTTGTAAATAAGCCAATGGCTCCAAAATGTACACATACTTTTAAAATAACTATAATCAACAGATAATTTCACCTGTTCCTCTGGATCCCACATAAACCCTAATGAACTGTGTGTGTGTGGTCAACCCCCCCTCTACAGTTCTGTCAGTGAATGAGCTCCCCCTCACTCTAACGCCTCTACACCACCCTCTAACCAAGTGTCTTGTCACTAGAAATCTGTTGCTCTCTGATAAGTGCCTTATTATTGTAGCAGAATGTCAGGGAGCTGTGTGTGTGTGTGTACCTGTGTGTGTGTCTCTCTCTCTCTGTGTGGGCTGACTGGGTCTGTCAGAGGGACGATGAGGCTAAATGATATGAATAGGCCTGGCTGACTGACTGGCTGGCTGGCTGACTGGCTGGCTGGCTGACTGGCTGTGGACTTCAGAGGCATCAGAGGCCCAGGAGGAAATGACAGGTTTGTTTAAGGGCTGATTATCCCCTGGTGTAATGAGCAAAGTGCACCCATAAATGTACCCACTGCAGGCGCCTCCAGGCATCGTGGACACCCTGTTTCTCTATAACGCCCCTCTTTAACTGCCTGGTAGGATGGCGTTTAAGGAAATTACACCCCAGGTACTAGACACACTCCCAGTCTGTCCCAAATGGAACACTGTTCCCTTTATAGTGCACTTATTTTGAAGTGCACTATAAAGTGTCCATAGGGCTCTGTATAGGAAATAGGGTGCCATTTGTGATGCATAATCCAGGCTCTATGAGAATTCATGCCCTTTTCATCACTGTTGTCCAACAATTCCTACTGGGAGCTTTGTTTGGGTAATTATTGCTTTAAATACACACATTAAATCAGCATTATCATGTTTTAGCTCAGAGCAGAGTGAGGGGGAGTAGAGGGAGTGGAGTGGAGCAGGGGGTAGCTATGGAGCTGGAGCTGTTAGTAGTATAGTGGAGACATTTAACTGAGATGTAAAGACCTTATCATCAGATGAGAGGAAGACAAAACCCCTTTTTGATTTACCCCCATTATTAAAGGAGTATAAACAAATTTAAAGTCCTACTCCAGTCTCCTTTTCACCTCATTTAACACCTGATTTACTTAACAAAAGGCAACTCCCAATAGGGGGTTCAGGTGCCTCCTGACCTCTATTGTTTCTCAAGCAAGAGGGCAGCCGATGACATCAGCGGGCACCATCAGACCAACTCCTTGAATGTCCTAATCCTTGAAGTTTGCAGTTGTGTCTTAAAAACACTACTTTGCTCAAAACATATTTAGGGTGTGTACTTTACTGTATTTATACTTGGGATATTGCTTTTCAACAGGAAAAGTTTAAACAGTTTTAAGACATGCCAATCCCAGCAGATGAAGTTAGATTATTGATTGCATATTATGTGAATGCATTTCAGTTATCCAGTTATCCGTGTTTCAGTTATCCGTGTTTAGAATAGACAGGGTTAACAATGCCAGGAGATACATAATGGACTGAAATGCATTCAGAAGAGTGCATACAAGTATGTCATATATAATCCATTGTTACCATATGAGTTTATGATCACATCCATTGGCTGATATGTTATTTTCAGGGGATTTACACAGCTAGCTTCCATGCTTACCCTCTTACTTGACACATCACCAATGCAGACAGAGCATGAAGTTACTCCCTGTGACCCAGATCACAGAGAAAGCATTTCCTGACATGTGTCAGTACCCTTCCTGGCCTGAACCCATGTATCCGTGGCCAGTTCAGCATGGGTGCCCATGGCACTCTCTCTCCAACACGAAGAACTGAGGGGCCTCTTAAAGTCAATGCCAGTTGCAGATGCCCACCACACTGCAAGCCTGCCCAACCAGCTCCTGCTCTTTTCCCCTCTGACAGTGTTCGGAACGGGGCCCGACGCGGGGCTGCAGGTGGCCCCATTAAAAGGGAAAGTGTGTCACTGGAGCCTCTGGGACCATGGACACACCAGGCTGTTCCTGTGTTGTACCCAGTCCAACCTGGCTCAGGCTGCCTCCCTGCCTGGGAAAGGCCTGTGGAGGAGGCAGATCTGGGCTCAAATTCTATTTGAAATCTTTGAAATACTTTCAGTGTTTGCTTTAGTCTGTATGGAGTGCCAGATGGCAGGGTTTATGGTATTTGAACCCAGGTCTGTGTGGAGGAGGGATGGAGCAGAAGCAACCAGAACCAGGCCCAGGAACCAGGCCCAGAACCTCACAGCTATCTGTTCCACAAGCATAGATCAAAGCGATGGGGCTGGCATATCCACATGGGCCCTCATACTCATCACAGCGCCATGCTCTACCAGCTGTTGAACAGGAAGAGCCCCACTCCACCCAGCCTGGTTGGGGGAGAAGAGAGGGACTTGTTGGTGAAAGATTCATAGGCTGGATGTGCCATTAACTCTTGCATGATTGATGCCCAGCTCCGCTAATATGTCCAGACTCAAAGTTGCACAAGAGAAGGAACATATTTAAAAACATATCATCTTGTTCATTTTCTTTTTTTCTCTCTCTCCCAGCCAGCAGTGAGTTTGGCCCATGTACAGTACAGTACGGTAGTTATGGCACTCCCTCTGAGATGTCACTCACTCTTGTGAGAAGCTACTGGTTGGCAGTAGTTTGGATGCTAACAGTACAGTACCCTTCATTGGCCACTGTGGCAGAGCAAACTGTGTATATACTGTACTGTAAGTTAGTGTTTGTTCTGGCTTAGGGCTCTTGTTGTCAGTGTAGAGGAGGGGAGGTGTGACGTCATAGACCCTAGGCCTCCTGTCGTCTCTCTGGGTGGGCTGACTGGCTGGCTGGCTGGCTGGCTGGCTGGCTGGCTGGCTCACTGGCTGGCTGGCTCGCTGGCTGGCTGGCTGGCTGGCTGGCTGATTGACTACCTGGCTGACTGGCTGGCTGATTGACTACCTGGCTGACTGGCTGTCTGGCTCACTGGTTGGCTGGCTGGCTGACTGATTGACTACCTGGCTGGCTGGCTGGCTCAGTGGCTGGCTGGCTGGCTGATTGACTCTCTGGCTGGCTCACTGACTACCTGGCTGGCTGACTGGCTAGCTGGCTGGCTGGCTAGCTGGCTGACTGGCTGGCTATCCCTGCTGCTGTAGTCCCTAATAGTCTCTCCTCATATATATTAAGTTGAGTGGTTACTGACATTTCATATTGCTGACATTTCATATGGCAATTCATAACACAACCCCCAGTATTATTAATACAGCTGAAAGGGGGTTCCCACTCCCCAGTATAAACAGTATAGCTACTATACTAGTATTTAACTAGTAGTTTCATCAATATATTATATTGAGTTCAGGGGGGTTTCCCACTCCCCAGTGTATACAGTATAGTTACTATACTAGTATTTAACCAGTAGTTTCATCAATATATTATATTGAGTTCAGGGGGGTTTCACACCTCTAAATAACAACAAGGCCCCAAACTTTAGTTTGTTGCTGACATGATGTTTTGGTGCTGTATGACTGAACCATTCTGTCCAGCCCATCTCATGTATTTCTCTTTTCAATAAAGTCTCTCCAGGGGGAAGGAGGTGTAGGGAGACAGACACGTCTGTGACTGTCTACTCATTAATTAGTCCAGGGAATTCCACCAGGCCGGCTGTGTTCTGGAGGGGAGTAGAGGTACCAGATGGATCCTAGGAGGGGGGTTCAGAAGACAGGAAACAAAACGGACAGAAAGAGGAGCGAGAAGAGAGAGAACAACAACAATTGCAGCATGGTCAGTAGAGGCAAAACGAAAAAGACCCCCTCCCTCCTTCTCCTCAATCCCCTGTACCAATCCTTTAGCATTGTGCCAATGTGCCCCTAATAAGGTTTATTTATTAAACGCTATAAAATGTTATCAAAATGCTATCAAACTGAATTTGTGAAAATTGTCATAATCTGTCAATAAAGCCAGCTAGGCTGTGTTTGACCCATTAATACCCTGTTTGTATGCTCATAAATCTCCCTCTCTACCCTCTCTACCCAGTAGTAAACACAAAGCTAGAGAAGCTTAAGAAAAGATAAAGAAATTAATTTGTTTCTCAATGAATGAATTCAGTTCATGTTTTTTTTCTTTCAGTTCATATGCTCCTTGATTTGAATTTCTGTAATTGTTATTTTTGACACTTAATCTTTTATGGGTTTGAATTCTCCAGAGTAAAAGGGAAGTGTCATTTTGGCATTGGGGGGGGGGATATTCATGAATTTGTTTTTACTTAAACATGGTTTGGCATTGAGGTGCGTAAACATGAAGATATTTTAGGCCTGATAATCCCACAGAATATATAACATTTGGGGGTATTATTGTTGAGTAGTATCATAGTCCTTATCTTGAATGTTAGTGCATGCATCTACACTGTCCCTGAGCACTAAACTGCTGGGCCTCTGTCCTCCATTTTGCAGACACCAGAATTCCTGTCTACTATATTATTTTTCAAAGAATGTAAAAAGGGGAAAGAGAAGCCAGTAAAATAAGAGACAGAGATCGAGAGCGAGACAGATATGAGGGAACAGAATACAGAGACGGAGACAGTCCAATAGTCAATGAGAGGAAGCAGGTGGGAAAGAAAATGATAGAGAGAGCGAGAGAGAGAGAGGGAGAGAAGGAAGCTCTCCAGCAGGCAGCTTTGAGTGGTCTTTGACAGCAGCATGCTCCTACTCCGACCATACGGCCTGTCTCTTTAGCTAACAACACACACACACAAGCACGCACGCATGCACGCACGCACGCACGCACGCACGCACACACACACACACACACACACACACACACACACACACACACACACACACACACACAGTGTCAACAGTCCTCCTAGCTGCTCAGACCATACGGCCTGTCTCTTTAGCTAACAGGCCAGCTGTATGGGGAATGTCCCTGGGCCTGACACTTTGACATGGGGCGCCACGTTGACAAATAGCTGGAGTTTTCACCTCCTGCCACACTGTCTGCTTCCTGCTAAATCAGTTGGTGCTGACTGTATGAAGGGAGTGACAGATCTGCTGTCAGAGCGGGCCGGGCCGGGTGGAGGCGGAGGGGAGGCTGCTGATCGAGGTCTCTCTGGGTGGCAGGCTCCAACAGAGGGGGCCGAGAGCCGGGGGCCCAGCCTGGGCTCAGCCTGGACAGGATGGGATACTCCTCCTGCTTTATGGTGTGTGTGTCTGCAGCCGTACTGTACTGTAACTCCCAGCTGAGAGGGCTTGTATCTAGGCAGCACTGCTGTAATTGCATCACAGTGTGGCGCTGTAGCAGACAGACACATCCACATTCTGAGGCTGACTCTCAGAATGATTCTGAATGATTGTGTGTGTGTGTGTGTGTGTGTGTGTGTGTGTGTGTGTTTGTGTGTGTGTGTACTGTGTGTGCGTGTGTGTACTGTGTGTTGTACCAGAGTGGTTTAAGAGTCGCCAGGACCCCATGTTATTATGGGGTCCTTATTGATTAATCCCCATGCCTGCATAACCTCCAACTCACTTTGAGGTGTCCCCGGTGTGCCTGGTCTCTCTCCGTTCGCATACTCGGCAGCAGCAAACACACTGTGATTAATGCCCATCTCCAGAGTACAGCCCACCACACATGCACACACACCACCGCCCGCCATAGAGTAGTGTGTCAGGTCAGATTTGTCAGCTCACAACTATAGATTATTTTATGTCTGCTGAACTTTGGGAGCTACTGGTGCCACCAGTGTCTATAGTGCAGGATTGTTAAATCTCTCCTTTCCTCTCCCCCTTCCCCTCCGGACCCCCTCCCCTGGGTGAAGAGATCCCAGATGCATTAAACAACCCGCTTAATAGATAAGATACCGTATGCTTGACTTTCTTTTTTCATCCCTCCCTCCTCATCCCCCCATCCCTTTCTCCTCCACTCCTCCCCTCATATCTCCTCCACTCCTCCCCTCATATCTCCTCCACTCCTCCCCTCATATCTCCTGCTGCTGAGATGGAATTGGATCAAAGAGGGGGGGGGGGGGGGGGGGGGGGAAGACTCCCTCATCGGGTTTTGTTGAAATATTTATAGGTCAGGGTTGACTGGCTAAATTGAATATCTATGCCGATCTCACTTGCCTGTTTAACTTGCGCTTAGGCAAATATGTTTCCTAGGTGATAACCTTTTATGTACCAGTCTGACTTCATTGAAATGCATAGAGATAAAAATGTGTCACACTTCACAGAGGCAGCTAGGCAGCCGACGTCTCGGCTCCATTATTCAAATGATAATTGACCTCCACCTATAGCTGCTTATAAGCTTCTATAAATATTCTGTAGTCAATCACTCCATCCACTGTTTGAGATAGAACAGAATTTTCTCCCTGTCATTTACATTATAAACCACTGGTGAATGTCAAGTACCCCGGGCAACGCTATTTGGTGCAGAAGAATGGGGAGAAAATATATGGCCAATTATTATTTCCAATCTTTTTAATAATTTAAATGCTGTTGATGTGTGAATTACTGGCAGCATAGCTCTCAGTCCTCTGTGCTCGGTTCAATCAGGTTATTTTCTTCCTAACAAATTAGTTGATGTTAATCTTCATATATAATTTTCATTTCTCTGATATAATGGCTTCTAGTGGCTTGCTGTCAAATGGTGATAAATTGACAACCACTGTCACAGCACTGAAATCGACAATGCAGAAATGTTTTGCTGTGTGGGTTGCCAAGACACAGACAAAGGAAAAATACGTAATCTTCTTCAGCGTTTTCTATAGAGTGTACTCATAGTAATGAATGAATACACAAATGCACATGTGCATGCACGCTCGTGCGCACACACACTCTACATAAATATGAATATGATCAATTCATGCTTATACAATTTTTAGATTCTTATTTTACAGCCAAGAAATCCTAACGAATATTCAATATGAAAGCCATTTCATAAAAACCATCAATACCATAGCTATTATTCTCCCTCTGAAAGCTAATATCGTCGTTGAATCTCCCTCTAAATCTCTAATACATTCCACCGTCAGATCTACTGTACCTAGTGTGAATGAGCAATGTGTGTAAATGTTGTCAGTAGTTTCATCTGTGAAAACACATTAGCCAGGGGTCTGATTTGCATAGATTTCCAAATGGAAGGCGTCAGGCATCAAGCCTCACTCCTGCTCAGCTCCACTCCGCGCCTCAGCGAGGCTTGTTTGTTTAAAGTCAGCCAAAGCTCTATAATTAGCAGTATTTAATTATGGAAATGGCTGCTGAGGAGAATTTCAAACACACTCCTTCCCCAGATCATTAGTTACACAGGGAGGGCAAAAGGAAAGGAAAAATATAAAATGCTTTCAGCAATGAAGGGTTCATATTTCAAGCTTATAGCTACTAAAAGGGTGTACTCAGAAAATCAATTTTATGAAAGTCCGTTCAGCACTAAAGGGAGTTCCATGCAACTAAGCAATTTTGAAATAATGTTGGCTAGTCCTGATTCATGGTTGGTAACAGGACTTTGCTCTCCTTGCCTGAGACATTATCCTCTAAGCCCAGTTCAAAGGTCAACCCCTGGTTTAAATCAACCTCTGTTTAGCATAACTCGATTCTTAACGGGCTGCCGGCAATCCAGCGCTGAATAGATAAGTAGTGTTTCAAGAGGGATCGGTGTGTGTAGTGTGTGTTAGTGTCTGTGTGTGTGTGTTTCTCGTGTGTGTGTGTTTGCCTGTGCGTGTGTGTGTGTCAATATGGGAACTGTAAGAGATCAAAGCATTAAAGAGCTGTCTGGAGAGACTAGGAAGGGCCTAGACTTTGGTTGTCAAACCTTACCTTGACCCCATTTAGTTGAGGTTATTCTACTCCACAGGATAACAACCATGAAGCCTGGTCACAAGCTCACACACTTAGAATAAACTAAACATACAATCCTCTCAATGCATAACACAGACTCAAACCAAAATAGCCGTTGGCCAATAAATCTCGTCCCTATCACCTCTTTGATGGTCCTCCACATCAAGCACTAAGCAAGGGTCTTTCCTGGCCTGGCGTGGTGTGATGAATATGGCCGCCACATGTGGGGACTGCAGCTAGCCTGGCGACACTCTACTCTGAGGACCCAGGCAGCTCCATCTGCCACGTGGGATACGCCAGGTCTTCTAAGCCTGCTCTGGAAACCACATCAACACACACACACACAGGCTGTGTGTGTGGCGCACATGTCTGTGTGTCTGTCTTTATTTTGTGTGTGTTACACAGCCTTGTGGTTCTCAGAGTCTCAGTAGTGTATCTGAACATAGTGACGTTCCGGACACTTTGGTGGCTGGTGTGTGTTTAAGTCTGGGAGTTCACACTGAGAGACTACAGCTGGGTCTACCACCACCACCAGGCCCCACAGCCCGGCCCACGCTCCTCACACAGGGGATTGCCATTAGGCTGATTGATGGTTTCCTCCCCTCCACCCTTTGATTCATGCATTAGATCTGGGCTTTAATGAGCCACAGGCCGTATGGCACTGTACTGGACATCTGTGGTCTGATGAAGTGTACAGTATTTGGCTAATAGAAACCACATACAGTATATACTGAGATACACCGCCAGGACCATCATTATTGACACCCTTGATAAAGATGAGAAAAAAACACTGATATCTTGAGCTATATTGTATGCTCCATTGTTTGTGGAAATGATATTCATTTATACTAATACACTTGAGAGAGTGCTACTTTCATGTAATCTGACCATAGCACCGCCTGGAGTTTGATAAACGGCATTGGCACTTGGATTGGAACCGGTGCTATGGTCAGATGACATGAAAACAGAGCTCTTTGGCTACTCACACCAGTGGTGGGCTCGGCATTGAAAAACAGAAGCATATGCAGAAAAGTACCTCATACCTACTGTATAATATGGTGGTGGATCTTTGATGTTATGGGGCTAATTTGCTTCCACTGGTCCTGGGGCCCTTGTAAGGTCAACAGCATCATGAAGTTTACCCAGTACCTGGACATTTTAGCCCAAGACTTGGTTGCCTCTGCAAGGAGGTTGACACTTGGCCACAAAGGATCTTCCAGCAAGACAATA